>NW_007578961.1:108972-117323 GCF_000690725.1 Stegastes partitus | reverse complement strand
CCAATGTGCAGCTTATGGTGGCGCTAAAGGGAAAGTCCAGGGTTCACCAACGTCAGTAGGGTCCTAGTGACCACAGCTCGGCCGTTCCAGGTCTCTGGGCTTCAGTGTGAGTCCTGTGAGGACACGTGCAGAACTGCAGCTTGTTTTCATCCTGCCTGACATTCCACATAAACGCTGCATCAGTGGTCTGGAACATCTTGTCCCCGAACTACAGTAGCGAGGCAGATTCCACATATAGGCTGCAATACTGGTTGAAAAGTACATGTCTGGACTAGTGTGAGGCTTACATAAGAGCTTGGACGTAATCCCATCTGACGTGACTTGGCCTCGAAATAACATGGGAGGTACATCAGATGGAAGGAGGTCAGACGTTTGCCTGTGCGACTGATGACACACCGCAGCAACAACACAGGGTGTGAAGATGTGAAGAAGTGCTGCCAGGCAACGTCATCTGAAACAGCTTCAGTCAGACGGCATCATTATGTATACAGGTCGACTTATAGGCTCTTACACAACTCGGCGCGGTCGCATGTAGTGGCCATAAACTCTAGTTCACATGGGATGCTATTTATATCATGCATCTTTGCAAACTATGGGGCTATTGGGGTATTTACCACAACCAGGCTTTTATTTAGAACTGTCCTGTTTTACATTGAAATTTGATTCCATACATCATTAATAATCGTTTTATTTTACGCCTGCTCCCTTTTAAAGATGGCAAACTCAAGCTTTCCTTCATGTTCAGTTGTTTGTAGGCTTAATAATTTCAATATAATGTTGATTTCCACAGCATCAGTTCAATAATAGAGCAGAACCAAACTGGACTCAGCTCTCTGCTGCTCTGATTTGTTTCTGATCAAAGATACCAAAGTGCATTTACTCCTGTGTGGGAATTACATCCTATTGTGAGGTATTTGTTTTTAACTCTCATATTTCTGTTTTGTGCTGCTTTAAACTGTAGTTTTCTGACTACGAACAAATCATAATCTTTGTCTAAACATAACCTGGTGTCCATGGACATCATATTTTGGGTTATATTACCACAGTAGTAATTTTTAAAAAAATTTTTGGATTGCTTTAATTATTATTTTATTATATTTTACCTTTATTTTCATTTTTTATATTAAATTTTTTATATATATACTTTTCAAATATTTTAAATATTTTTTAGAAAATATGTTAAATATTTTTTAAATATATTTTTTATTTTATTTTATATTATATTTTATCTTATAGAAACAAATAAATGCATAAAAGAGCTCGGGTCTTAAGACGTTAAAACACACACAAATATTTATCAAAGTACATATTAAACTACAAGATTGGATTATTTTTTGCTGCAAAACAAGACGCTGCCAATGAACACAGTACTGATATGTTTAGTATCAGTGTATCTGTGACTCGTAAATCCTCAAAATGTCAACAAAGAGACATGCTGCAGATGCAGCTGCAGTCCTTCAGGACAGATTTGCTCTTCTGTTTTAAGGTAAAAAGGTTTCTTGTGTGCTATTTCTGTGTGCCATTAAATATATATATCATAGAAATGAATGTACCTGTAAATGAACAGGTCTGTGCCAACTGTTGTTTGAAGAACTCTTGTAAAACATGACGTAGCATCTGACAAGTGGAGAAAGTGAATAAAATGACAACAAAAGAGAAGCACATGTTCACACTGAAAAGCTGGAACAAGTGACTGGTTTTCACTGTAATCGTGTCTTAAATTTTTAATTAATCATCAAAATATGTATAAATTCACATGATTATGTTTGACAACAGATAAATAAAATGCAGCTTTTAACTCTAATATTTAATTGTCTTGTGTTTTCAATGCTCTCACTGGATCTTTAATTAAAGTTAAAACAATCTTCTTAACTGAATCAACATATCAAGAATCATCTGAGGTCCCTGTCGGTGTGGCAGCTGTCCCATAATCTGGCCCCGAACCAGAGATTTGAGCAGATGTTTGGTGACACACTTTTCTGAGAAATTCCTCGGTTGTTCTGGGCGTCGTACCGGGCGAGGACATCGTGTCTCATCAGCGTGTCATTCAAACGCCTGTCGTACTGCACATTGATAGAAAGGAAAACATCAGTCAGAGGCACGTCGGTTCATTTTGACAACAGAAACATCCTTCTCTGGTTGCTAGGTGTCGCCAAAAAAAAGAAAAAAAAGACTCTCCCTTGGCTTGAGTCACTCCAGTTACCGTATGTCATTTGAATGTTTGGGTTTTCTTTGTTGGTGTTTGTCTTCCAGATGTGCTTTCAACCTGTTTGTACATGTTGAGTTCTGTAATGTCTATTCCTTAATCTGTCTACACGCCTTATCTAGCGTCTTATACCTTCGCTGTGCTCGTCTTCCTCTGTTTTCCCAAAGTTGTTTGCAAGAATCACAACAAGTCTTCTGCTGTGGTCCACCCTGCAGGGTTCCCCCCCCACCGCCACCACCACCCACCAGCGTGTTCTGATATTTGCATGATTTGAACTCGGATCAAGAGCGCATTTCTGCCTAGCGTGTTATCAGAGTTTTCCCAGGAGGTTCAAAACGAAACGGCTCTTTGTTGTGCTTTCAACAGTCCCCTCCTTTCGCTTTTATCCTATCTTTCTCTTTCATTCTGCTTTATTTGATCTGGCGTGAACCGTGTTTGCTGCGAAAAGTCCCGTCTACTTCATTTACCGTATCCTCATTTTGAGGTTTTGTAGATTTAATATCAATCCTCCTGCCACCTGAGCCGGTGGGATTTTCCATTTCTTTTGCAGGTAATACCTGTTTGAATATGGTTGGAATGCATACACATGGAGATTCTATAAGCAGCCATCGTGTCAGTGTTGTATTCTCTTTATTTTATTATAGCCTTTGTAGATATAGAAGTAAATTCTGTGCACACAAATACTCCAAAGGAACATTTAAAACAATACATAATTTATTATAAGAAAGATGGCGACACTTGGAGTAATGCTGTCGTGGTATTTTCACTGAACCAAGCTGCTTTACTGCCCTCTCTGGTCAAAAGTTTTACAGTTACACCCAGTATTTTTCACTCTCCTCACCCTGACTGGGTGAGGCAGACGACGGCGCTCCCTGAGATTTCTTCCTGTTGAATGTACTTTTTGTTCTTCCTGCTCTTGCAGTGACACGTCGGATTTATTGGGTTCCTCTCCCTAATAAAATATTGTCTTGACTATCTTATGTAAGCACCCTCACATGACTTATGGTGAGCGTTGGATAAATATGTACTTTGGTGTGGTCAGAATTGTGCTCTACTGCAACCACATCCAGCAGTATTTTTATCGTGTCTTATACAACAAACATCTCTACTGCAAGGGAGAGAAGCTTAACCAGTGGAGCTCAGGAAAAACAAAATTATCACTTGGTGTTAAGCTGGTCTTTAAGTAGAAAACAATTCCCAGCAATCCAGTGTTTGACGTCCAGGGATTAATTACTGGAGTTTGATAGAAGGGTAAATCGGGATGTCGTCGGCGTATCAGTGAAGTTTTAAAAACGCAGTTTGAAAAATGTCTCTTAATGAGACTGTATGAAAGGAGAAAAGAATGGGGCCGAGTTATGGGCCTTGGGGAGCTCCGTACAAAAGTAGGAGCTTGTGTATTTGGAGTTATTAGGCCAAACAGTGCAGAGTCGGTTAGATATTAGGAAAACTAATTTATGCTGAATCAGAGACGTCTACCTAACACAGAGAGTTATTGATTTAATGCTAAAAACTGACTAACAGACCTGGTGCTCATGTTTATGCATGAAATATTTAAATGCTTTTGATGATTATGTGTTGATGTGACAGCTTTGCAAATGATCTCGTAAAATCTTACAATATGTGTTCCTTTTATAACCCGATTTGCAAAACAATGATGTTGCTCGCTGCTAACTTTAATTTGCTATTTTAACTACAGTCTTTAGCACAAACGTTAGCATCTCATAGTTTGTTCTGTCTTGTTAGGGCAAAGCACAAACATTTCCTTCTTTAAACTCTGTGCTATGGGCCCCATTTCTATGACAGTGTTTGATTTAAGTGATCCTACTCTCCTGTTTGGAAGCAATTTAGCCAGCTTGCATCATCATGAATGACTAAGAACTTCTATCTTCACAATTCATGGTTGCAAGTTATCTTACATGTAAGCTCCAGAAACTCTGCTTCACTTTAGTAAATTATATTAATTGGCCAAATGCCTGAGAACTTCTGAGAAACGCTCTTCTGAGAAGCACAATCTGAATTTGCGTTCATTTAAATGTACTTTTCCACTCCTGCGTGTCGAACCCTGATAGATCTTCTCCTGCATATTTCAGACCGTATCAGCTCAAAGCAGCCGTTGAACTGCGTCTGCATTACCTCAGCCTGCTCTCACGTTGCCGTAATGTTTTCTCCGTGTGCTGGCCTCCGTCCCCACCAGCCTTCCACCTCCCCTGCCCCCCCTCGGCCGTCTCAGGCTGCGTGTGTGGTTTGGATTCCTGCCCAAGGACTATTCAGATGTGGAGAACAAGGCCCCCCAGTGTGCTCTGTTTTCCACATTCCTCGGCCTTGACATCACCCGGACTGCAGGAAAGGACGCTGCCTCAATAGCGGAGTGGCTGTGTGCGGGAAGAGGCCCCCCCTGACCCCGGCAGTCTGGCTGGCGGACCTCGGCAGCGTGGGGGCCCCCGCCATCTCTGACAGCAGAAGCCCCCCACAACAATGCAATCAAAGGGATGCTTTACATACCACATGTTGTTTTGCGGTATAAATTAGACGGCGATGCCCGGCGATCGTTAAGATGGATTATCCCCCCGTAGACGGGCCATATGGAAATTTAGGTCACATGCTGAATGTAAATATTATGCTTTGCAAAATTGCAGCATGAGACTCGACTGATGGCTTGTTTGAAATTTTGTTTTGTGGCCTGTAGCGGTGCTGCTCTGGCTAGACTTCATAATCATCTTATGAATACACAATGACAGCTTGGCAGCATGCGCGTCTTATTGTGCGCGTATACGTTAGCATGTAACATTTAGATTTCTCTTCCCAAGTGTTGCTTCCTCTCTTTCTTTGTCCCGTTCTGTCCCTGTGAACTTCTGATTGGCTAATTGGAGTGAGTAAAGATCCCTCGACAACAGGAGATCAAGCATTTTTCTCTCTGTTGATGTTTGAATGAGCTGTTAACACCCCCACTGACAGAAAATAGAGACATGTAAGGTTTGGGGTATTCTGCACGTTTTCAGAAAAGCTTTTTGTTGGACTTGATTCACTTTGAGGCCTCCTCGAAGGCCACTTTGGAGATGACGTGATGATGTGTTTTTCCCGTCAGTAGAGGTTAGTTCAGAACACATTTCTTTGATTATTTCCACTTATTTGGTAAAACTGCTCCGTTTAACCCGCTCATTAAACTGTCTAAGCTCGTCTTTATTTCTCATGTATACAGGAAAGCCAGAATTACTTCATCAATAACTGTTTTCTGAACAAAAGTTGAACTTTCTCAGCATCTATGGACATCTAAAAATGATTTAAGTTTAGTGTTTCATACACAAAATATGCAAAATAATAACATAAAGACATGATAAATGGCACGATAGCAGCCATACGATGATGAACCTGCAGGCTCGTTGAGGTTCTGGGTTCAAATCCCAGACGAGCCTTTGATTTTTGAAGTTAAAGTTCCATCCGTAAACAGTGGTATAACCCACTTGCATCTTGATTGATATTTGGTGGTGGTGGTGGCTCAGCGGTTAAAGGGTATTGATCAGGGGTCTCGAACTCCGGTCCTCGAGGGCCGCAATCCTGCAAGTTTTAGATGTTTCCTTCTTCCAACACATCTGATTCACATGATCAGGATCGTTATCAGGCTTCTGCAGAGCTTGATGATGAGCTGATCATTTGAATCAGGTGTGTTGGAAGAGGGACACATCTAAAACTTGCAGGATTGCGGCCCTCGAGGACTGGAGTTCGAGACCCCTAGTATTGATCAAACCCACACACCACCGAGGTACCGCTGTTGAGCTCTTGTGCAAGGTGTTACGTGTTCTGCCTCTCCTTCCCCCTCCTTTGTGTTTCATTCCCAGGTGCTAATGACCTGATTGGGATCCACCTGGAAAGCTGCCTTCCACCTGTCGAGCTGGCCAATCAGAGGTGGTGTTGCTGCAGCTTAAAACCAGGCCTGTTGTCAGATCAGGGGTTTGCTTTGTTGCTTTGTCTGTGAGACTTGTGTTTTGTTTGCTGTCATCTTTGATTCTGTGGTGGTGAGATTGGGACTTTAGATAAGTTGGGTACCCTACATTAAGGACATTTTGTTGGACGCTCCAGGGTTATTGGTTGGTGCCACCTGTGTATTTATTTCAAAGCTCTGTTTGTAGAGAAATTGGTTCGGTCTTTTGAATGGGTTTGTTTTGTGATATATAAGGAGTTAGTCAGGCCTTGTTTGTTTTCTTATTTTTAATTATTTAGCACCACCTCTTCCTCCCGTCTCTTTTGTGAGCCTTTGTTGCACATTTTTGTTGAAGCACTGTTAAAATAAAATTCTAATTTTATTCACACCTCGCAATGAACAGTGAACTTTCCCCACTGTGGGATCAATAAAGTTATCTTTATCTTTAATGACTCCTGCATATCTTTTGGTTGTTGTGTTGCTCTCATGTTAAGAGGCGACGTACAAAGACAAAGATTCTTTGTTTGGAAGCTGGATTTTTAATGTGCTGGTGTTTAAACACCCTTCAACATCCACCCACCTTTTGAAATAGATCCTTCTAAGTTAAAACAGTATTTTACTGTGTCTTTGATTGTTTGACAATTACAATGAATGTAGACACAGGATTTTAAATGGCTTGTTAGAAAAAAAACGATGTCATTGAGGTTCTAATTCTTTAAGTTATTGTTTATGCTCTTTATTATGACAGGATTTGAAAATGAGCACAATGAATAAACGGATCAAACTAATATCAGATTTGTTTTTAGTACATTAGCAGTTTGCCACAGTCTTTAGTTTCACATTTACTCAGGGTACTTTCCATGAAATCACACAAGAGACCCGATGAGTTTGATCAGTGGTTAAGCAGAGGAATCATCGCCACTAATGGAAGAAACATGCACTTAATGTTCATCAGTTGTACTCTAAGGTCAGTGTTTCTCCTTGCATGTACCCTGATCTTATTTTATCTCTGATAAGGCAGCCTGCATGCAAGTTCTCAGACAAAGAAAAATCACCCTGAGCTCAGCGCTGGGAGGGAGCTGCTCCAGAATCCAAGGTTGTTTATTTACATTCCTCGGTGCGCCGAGGACGAAATATTTTTAGGTCCAACGCCAAAGTGAATGCAACAATAAGTCAGAGTCGAAGAGAAACATCATCGGCAGGATTCTTGTGCTGCTGCAGTAAAGTGCCACATTTAATTTAAAGTACGTTTTGTTTTTTTTATTTTATTTCTGGAAGGCGTCTTTCAATTTTTAGGTTTCTGGCCTCATCTTGAATTTTTTCCACATGCAGTCATTCGATGAGCTATTCAAGCTCACGTCCAGCCTCCACCAGCAGATGCAGGCTTGTGTCGGGTTTCCCGCAAGCAGAAGGCAAAACCGTGTGAGTGTGTGAGTGTGTGAGTGTGTGAGTGTGTGTGTGTGTGTGTGAGTGTCTGGGTGGGAGGGCGAGTGGGTGCCTGGAGAGAGAGAAGGCGTGGAAGCGTGGGAGGAGGAGACATCAAAGACAGGGGAAATCGGATCCCCTCTCTCCACAAAGCAGGCCAGAGGGTTCAGAGACAAAGGAAACGCGATCCGCCATGTGACCGTGAACGCCGTGCATGCCTCCCCCCGTCTGGCTCCATTCAGCTTTTCACTCATTCAACTTTGTCAGGCCCCACTGCCACAACAAGAAACTGTTCCTTCAGAGTATTTTTGTGGCGTCTTCATTTTGTGGGGCGACTTGTGGGATCTGTTATGAGGGATTTCTTTTATTTCACTGCTGCTCATGTTGCATACATGTGTTCACACTGTAACGCTGTGGGCACAAGCCATCGCTTCAAAGACTAAAAAAAAAAGAAAAGCAAGTCCCATAAGATAACTCATTAGGGGCTGGCTGGCAAAGAAATTAGAGAAAACCACCGAGGAAAACGCATGTCGTCATAGCCTGTGGTGTCTGCGTTGGTGTTTGGGGTTGTTTGCGGGTTACGTCCATTGTTTCCTTCTTTTGAATTGTTTTTCATCAGTCTTTGTGCAGAGCGTGTTCCTGGGGATTTCTCTCCGTATTGTCCATGAATGCAGCATTCAAGGTTCAGCTGTCAAGACATCCACATCCTGAAAGGTTTCCATGATTGTTTCCAACCACACAATGTTCACAAAGGCTAACTTTAGCTTGCTTACGCTAACACGCCTGACCAATGTTAGCAGG
>NW_007578961.1:55258-108459 GCF_000690725.1 Stegastes partitus | reverse complement strand
TCACTTGCTGCTGTAAATCCCCCTTTTAAAGCAAGTTCGCCAACTCGCTGCTGTTGGCCTTGACACAAACTTCACCAATCCCGAAGACTGGTTCTAAAGCTCAAGGTGTGTTCCAGCAACCACCCTACCACGCTACATAGTACGGCAGGGAAAGATTTAGTATGTAGATTTAGTCCTACTGTAAGCCAGCATGCTGTTCTGCCCATTCTGACCCACAATCCAAGGTGATGTAGGACCAAGACGGTCAAAGTTTAGGAGAAATGAATGGTGACGTGTTATGCAACAGTTTGTACAACACAAGGGCGGGTACAGTACGTACAGAAAGTAGCAAGAAAAGTATGTGATTAGGAATGCAGAGTCAGAGCAGGGACTTTCGCCGTCCTGGCAGATTCCTTCTAACGCCTAGCTAATCTGAAAAATGACTTGTCGACTGAATGTCCTATGACAGCACCCACCTGTCACTAAAAGCGTTAATCCGTAACGCAGCTTGAACGTGTAAGTCGTGTAAAAATTCACCCCTGGTACAGCTGTTATGTGATAACTAGCCACAGAGACTAAAGCTGCTCTTTTTGTTTATTCCTGCTGTAACGCTGGGCATTTTAACATGGTGCTCTATGGGGACGGACTCACGTTTACCTCTAGTGGCTGTTTGTGGAACTGCAGCATGAGGCGCTTCTGCATTGTCTTCATTCTTTAGCCGCTGTGGTTGCTGCTTGATTTATATGTACAGAATGTTCACCTTCTTTTTTTTATAGTCTCGTAAAGATTGCTAGATTTTTTGTTTCTCATTTACTTGAGAAAACATCTTGTTGGGAGTCAAAGTGGAACTCCTGGTATGCTACACTTAATATGCTTACTATGGCAGTACTTTACAACACGTCAGCATCTTTTGTCAAGAAAACTGATGATTTTAACAAACTTTTGCGTGTAGTTATCAGTCAGGGAATGTGTTTAAACATGTTTTTAATTAACCCCTAAGACGTTATCTGTGATTTCACCACGGTGACATCATGCACCTCGGTCACCATTTCCCCCGTTTAACTGCATGACTCGGGAGCTTGTGTCAAAGTGAAACCTCAACATTATTTGCCTGAACATGTCTCAAGCATCCAAGTCATCCAGCTGACTGTGTTCCCTTCCCTGCCACTTCTCACCTCCACATTTCAGGCTCACGCCCTCACCAGAGGGACTGCTAATGTGTTTACAGGTGGTTGGGTAACGCTAGAATTTTTTCCTCCTCGCCGAACGTCTGGAGGCTCCCGCTGTCTGTTCTCACAGGGTTTACAGTCATTGTTTTCAACCGTCCGTCCAAACAAAACAGCTCAGAGGTATAATACTGGGTTATCAATCCTAATGCATAGTTTTATATGTGGTGTTTCCCCTCCACCACCACCGCCGCCGCCGCCTTTCGTTGTTTTTCTCTCTGAAATTTCAAATCGTTGGAAGTTGCAAAAGCGTTCGCTCACAACAGCGTGGAATTAATGCCGTGAAGCAACTTCTCAAAGCCAGCCCTGCAGTTTAGTTTAATTGTCCTTCTCGATGATAGATCAGTGTGTCCCAAGCGCTGCCGTCCAACAACATGGCAACAATACATTGGTCAATCCCATGGTTGGGCCCTGTGAGCACAGCCGAGGGAAAAAGGGTGTAATCAGCCATATGCTGGCAAAATATGTTTGCGACACAGCGGACGGACACGTGGCTCACCTGAGAAAGTATTCTGCTGTGGAGCGTTATCACTATTGTGTTTGATTGTAAAACAGTTGGGATGCTGCTGCCAACTTTAAGGTAAAACCTGAATTAAAGAACAAAACGAGTGGAGGAATTCAAAAAAATGCAGATATACTGAGAAGTATTTAAAAAATGTTGGTTTGTTGTGTATTTAAAAGCAACAATGCAGTGTTTCATTACGTCTTCAGTAAATATATTCACCTGTAAAGGGCCAGTGGCTGATGCAAATGTGTAGGTGTTGATAAAATGTAAACGTTCAACGACAGAACAAGTGGATTTATTAAAAAATAAATAATAATAATGATTCACCGAACACATGTTTGTTACTATAGCTTTACTTGTGCACCAGTAAAATTTAATTCAGATTGCATTTTACAGTCACAGTGCTGAACTTTTCCCTGAAAAAAGCTGAACCAGTCCTGAGTTGTTGTTTTTTTTTTGCAGCTCGGGACTCTCACCACTCGCTGTGAATCATGTGCTGTGGAATTCACAGTCAGCAGACCTCAGATGACCTGGACACCTTGGGGAGATTTCAGACGGCCAAATCTGTCGCAAGAGCAGGGAAGCTGTTCTGGTCTTTGTGGTGGAGCAACAAATCGTACCGACGCTGTTCCCACAACTTGTCACCTGTATTTACATCTGAAAGGGTGATAAAGAGCAACCCGCACCGTAAACAGAAAATAAACAAAATAATCTGTATTTTATGGAAGCTTTTTTTTTTTTTCCATTTGACTGCGTTTTATGTTTTTTTGACTGATGAAAAAATACAATTACAAAATTAAACTGTGTAATGTAAAATAACATGAATTTATTTTAAATTTTTATTTAATATCGTAAATATATTTGTAAAATCAAATAGAATTAGTTATAATAAGCAAGAAAAAAGCATCAGCCTTGTAGTTTTACACAGATTTGTTTGTTAAATGAGAGACTTCTTGTGTAATTCTGGAGGTTTTCACAACAAAAATGTTGAATTAATGCATTTTGATCATTGTACAATATCTAAGAAGTCAAAATACATTTATTTATCATTATATATTTACTCTATTTGAACTAAATGTAAAATTAAGGCTAGAAAATATGTTTTAATGATGAAGATTTGCTGCATTTTTATGCTTTTATTGTTATTTTTCAGTTATTTAACAGTATTTTGGGGCACAGGGGCAATCTGCCAGAATATGACCTCTTTTTTTTATTTATTTTTTTACTGTGTGATCATTGCAAAACCTTTTAGTCAAGACTGCCCCACTTAAACAATGATGTTTAATATGACGGCACTTCCTGCCGCACCTTATAGGTCTGCTGGGTGGAACTGGAACATTGTTCGCTTATCTGCATTGCTTTTATTTCCTTTTATGTCTTTTTTATTTGCACATTTCCACCTGTGACAATACGACCAGTCGGTAACGGTGAAAACGAGCAGCCCTGGGCTCTGTGGACACGTCTAATAATAATAATAACAGAGAGGATATTTTCCCAGTTCAGAGGCCTTCAGGGTGTTAAAGTGTTAAAAGCTAATCAGGTCACTGCAACAATACTTTTCTATTTTCGGCTGGAGAGCAGGTCAATTCTCCAGCGGTGTTTCCAACAAACAAACAGCGCCGAAAAGTTAATTTGCTTCAGGCTGCGTTCTACTCGAGTAGAGCGCATCAGCATCACGTTACAAACAAATGAGCTTTTGCTTTGCCACACTTTCCAACAGCAGCTGCTGTGAATGTCTTTGCATTTTAAGATTTTACATTCGAAAAAAAAAAGTTTAACTATCACCTTACATTGCATAAAACTCTATTGAAAGAACCTTCGACCTTTGCCAGGTACTGACACGCCACGCAGATAAAACCATGATGAGCCGTCCAGTCTGTCATCCAGGCGGCAGCTTTGAACCAATCAGAAGGTACAAAGTACAATCAAATAAACATTCAGTCATCGACAATAAACTGGAACTGCACCACTGCACACTGTAAAGTTGACTAAAGCTTCTCTGCTCCTCTCTTTCCTGTGAATATTTCGTCCTATGCAGCCACCTGCAAGAACAGCAGGTGTGCTTTACAGTCAAATGATCACGTTTTATTTAAGGCAAGGCAGGTTTGGGTTTGAGCATCATGCTGTCATTGGACTGTGTGCAGTAATGGCAATCCAGTATTACCATTATTATGTGTCCATTACTATTATTATCAGAATTGTTATTAGTATAAACAATACACAATTATACAGTAAATTATTATTATTATTATTATTACACCGTGCTGTTGTTCTTCTAACAGTTTGTTTCCTTGTCTGCTGCTTCTTTTCTTAATTGATGTGTGCTGCTCCTGTCAGATAAACCGATTCAAAGTGTTTCGCACAAAACTATAAGAAGACAGATAAAGTCAATCCACAAAACATGATCACAATCATTAATTGATTACTTTAGAAGCAAAGAGGCAGATAAAATCAATCCCATAAAAACATAATCATTAATTAGAAGAGTGCAGATAAAATACGTCCAGCTGAACTGTTTTCAGCCTGGATTTGAACATCGTCAGGCCTGCCTCACATCTTCTAGTTCCAGATTTTAGCTGCATGAAACTGGAACACAATTTAGTCCCAACTCTGGGCACCAGCAGGAGACCCTCCCTGAGGTTCTCAAAGCCCCACATGGTTCATACGGCACTAACATGTCAGAGATGCACTTTGGTGCTGGACCATGAAGAGACGTGGACACAAGCAGAGCTGTTTTAAAGTCAGTTTGAGACTTGAGCACTGGACTGATATGGTCCTGGTTCTAGTCAGGACTCGAGCAGCAGCGTTCTGGACGTACTGAGAGAGAGAGGCCAGTAAACAGGCCGGTAAAGTAGTCCAGCCTGCATGGATTGGACGCTGGACACTATATTTTTGATCTTGACGGTGTTTTTTAGACAATAAAAAGCTGCTGATATTTTAGGTTTTAGAGCCCATTTAACCAGAAACGACCATTCCAGTTAGAACAACACTCATCTTAAGGATTGTGAAAAGCAATGTTAAAAAAAAAGAAATGAAACTTGTGTTGATGCTAACAGAGCAAAAAAAAATTCCGGATTTCCTGAAAGCAGGCGACTGGCTTTTCTGTAAATCATTCAGAACACATTCAAGTGAAAACACTCCTGACGTTTTACATCCTTATTCTGAGTTATGTGTGGTCAGAGTGAGTAGGCTGCTTTTCTCACTGCTCAGGAAGGACTTATATGGAAGCTCCGCTGCTATAAATGAGTTCACAGCCTTATTTGGTGTTATAAATGTATATATGCTGAGATAAGAGGCTCCCAGAGAGGCCGAGTAGATTAGAGTGTGCTGAGGAGTGAGTCTGAAGCCAGTGAGGGTCAGAGCGACAGGCAGAGTTTACACTGGAACACGTGGTTTAAAAAGAAAATCCAGCTCAACCTTGACCAGCTAAGATATAAGAATGATGCTCGTGTATGATCACGCACTATCAAATGTCTGTGATATGGTTTGCTAATCATACTTCTGTACTCAGTGTTTCCACAACTTTAACTTGTGAATGAGTATTTTTACGTTAAACTTTTCACACGTGCAACAGGAAAGTGAAGCGCTTTTAACCTGCATTCTCTCTACTGGCCAGCAGGGGGCGACTCCTCTGCTCGCAAAGAGAATTCAGATTGTATGGAAGTCTATGAGAAAAAGATCCTACTTCTCCCGTAATCTGTCACCTCATTAAACGTTTTCATAATGAGTTTATGGTTTCAATCGATAGTTGAGGGTCTCCTTTGATACAGCAGGATGCTCGATTTGTAAATTTTGGTCCCATTTAGTGTAAAATAGACGACAATGAGGGGGGTGTTTATACATCTCGTTTTAAAAGGCCAGATTGTGATGGCCAACAGCAGAACCAATGGTTCACAGCACTGAAATGTAAGTGATCATTTCTGGCCACTTGGTCAGTCTAAAAGCATATTCATTGTGCTGTGGCTGCTTTTATATCACGTTTACACATCGCCGGGTATTTACAAAAACGAGTCTACATTGTTCACACCACATTGTTTTCAAAAAAGCTTCGTTAATACAAACCCGCATAAACACATCTTTAAGAGCTGCTATGAGCATGCCCAGCCTATAGGGGGCAGTGTAACGAGAAGCATACCGACAGCCTTGGATTCTGACTGCGACATGACATTTAATGTCACCAATCAGGATGACGGCGTATTATCTGACTGAACAATCCCACAGATTGGCTACGTTCACACTGCAGGACTTGATGCTCAATGAGGATTTCTTTGTGACTTCCTTCATATTTCCAATTAAATGCGACTTGTATGTGATCTGCTGTGTGAACTTCATACGACCCAAAAGTGTCCCGCATACGTGTTATTATTAATAACTATGAACAATAAATATGAACAACTAATGATCCTTCCAGCATCAAGCCCTCCTTGTATCTGGACCTCCGTCTTGATAATCCGACAGCCTTGCTATCCGACATGAAAGAAGGTTTTACATTTAGTGTCGGATTATCAAGTCACGACTGTACTTGAAAATATTGACTTTCTATCACAGGAGCCAAACTGTAAACATGGTCTCATACATGATGCTTTCATCACATACTGTGATGTCAAAGATCGTCTCCTCCTCCGTCTACGTGCAAAAGTTAAGATGGAGTTTTTCCACTGTGGCTGAAGTTTTCAGATGTGATCGTTTTCTAGCTTCGTTTAGGCCCAAACGCATTAAAATATCACTGTTTTTGCTACGTGTACACAGGACCTTAGTCTCACATCTACTTCTAAGAGAAACATCTGGCTCTGTAGCTGCTCGTTCACTTCACCAGTCGGCTGTATTTGTCTGCTGCTTGGTGCTGAACACATCGGGCACAGTTGGTTTTGAGCTCGAGGCCAAAAATTACACGATTACAACAGCGAGCTTCAACCAAAACAGCAACGTTTAAAAGCTGACAGCTAAATAATGACGTGCGATAAAGCGCCTTAAAGCCGAAGATAGCTGCAGATTCGGGTAATTATCGCCAACGGGTCGGTTCGTCACAACAAACGGCTCCCGTCACGTTACCACTGGATATATTGTCATTACGGTAATTACAGCTGCTTTGGGTTGTGTTTTGTGTTTTGACCAACTTCTAGGAGAAATGACTGGTTCTTAAACGTTCTGCTGTCTTCACCACCAAGCTGCTGACTGTCTAACTGGCATTGTGTGTGTGTGGAAATAAGGTTAATGAAAGCAATCAGGCTGTAAAGACGTGGGCCGTAAAACCAAAACAGTGATCTGAAAGAAGATAAAAGTTCAACAGAGCTGAGAGGAGCAGCAACGTTCAGCTCATTCGTTTGACGTTGTGCCACATAGACATTCAATCCATTATTGTACAAAAATGTAAACAAGAGCAGCCAAAATCTGAGCTTATCTTTCAGCTCATTGTGACTTTCTGCCTCTGCTTGATGACCTCAAGTGCCACTAAGTCATCCATCTTTGACCTTCCGGCGTGTCCCTGCTATAACCACGCCTGATACGGTATCTGTCATTATCAGTAACCTTTGCTGTCATCAAGCTCCACCTTTACCACACAGGGGATGATGTCCACCTGACTGCTCTATAAACTGATACGAGTGACAAATCATCACCACTTTCCAGTGATTCAACCATTACTGTGTGATCTTGCACAGTTTTGGCTCATTACACCGCAGATGACTCAGCAGGAGACTTCCGGTCACAGATGACTGTGCAACTAATTTAAATTTTTTTTAAACTTTTGTCAACACAGACTGGATGTACGAATCACCACAAAGCATACCATTGTGTGACTCACGGGTTTGTGTGATCTGTAATCAGTCTGGTACACAGTGAGAAGCAGTGGACTGTTCCTTGTGCGGTTTGTGAGATATTCGCCGAGTGTCGGTGCCAAATAGAATAAAACAGATCTCAAGCGAAGGCCGTGAAGGCCGAGGCTTGTGTGCAGGCCGTGGTTGTCAACAGCAGCCCAATGTGCTCTGGCTGTGATCACGCTGCGCACGTACCGCACACAAAGCAGAGGCAGGAGGGGGGTTGGCGTTCGCAGCACAAAGACTTTGTTGTCCTGCTGGTTTTAGACGAATTTACCCCCATCTAGTGGCTCACTTCTTCACAGCAATTCCACCTGAGAATAAGGAACAGTCCAGTTTCCACCTGCCCACAAGTGGAAACAGTGCGGACTTATGAGCACAGGAATAAAGAATAAAGAACAAGTTGGTGTGAAACAAAGAGAAGCAGAAGAGAGAAAAGACTGACAGAGACGAGAGGTTTTTGTGTTGTTGATGGTGAAAGTGCCGGGGGAGCCCCGAGCACTTCCTGTTCAACTGTAAGAGCGCCGCTGTCCCTCCTCCCCCCACTTCTCAAAATCAAATTTACATTTGAATTCATGCCATGACATAAGCACAGCGCTTCCAGAGCAGGTCGCAGGAAGTTTGCAATGTAAATATAGCAGTTCAGGAGAAAAAAAAAATCTTGCTTTTGTGTTTAATTGTGAAGTTCTGCTAAAAAATGCGACATGCTGAGGATCTGTTTTTACCTATAGAGAGAAGTCTGACTGTTTTTTTGGACGCTTGTTGTTGCTTTCTTGTTGACAGTTACATAAGAACGTTGATTCGTGTCACATATCTGTTTGCTAAGTAGCTTAGCTAAGCATCCATCCATCCAGTGCTAGTCTTGCCCTGCAAAATGGGAAAAATGAGCTTCTTTATTTAACATTTTAGCTCATTATTTTTGGAATTGTTTATTTAATCTGCATAAAAACTGACTTAATTTGTTACTTGGTTACCCTTTAAATGTTCTGGTCGACAGATTTTATGTCTATTTCTGCAAAAATGCATAAAGTGGAAACAATTAGCTTAACGTAGCATTAAGAATAAACAAAACAGCTAGCATGTTTCACGGACTATTTGTACAAAAACTGATTAAATTTGTTAATTAGTTACCTTTACAGGTGTTGGCAGGCATGATTTTCTCTCTCAAATCTATGCAAGAGCATTTTTTTGTTGAGTGGAGCCAAGCAACAGTTAGCTTAGCTTAGCACGATGGATGCAGGAAAACAGCTAGCCTGGTGTTGTGCATTGGCAACAAATGGTGGCCCTAACAAATTCATTAATCACAACGTCGTTTAGTCACTTTTTATTTTGTTTATTTTATTTTTTTAATAAAGCATAATTAAATTTTTTTTAGCTAGGGACCCTTAAAAGTTAAAATTCGTAGATTTTCTCTCTAAATTTCTGCTTGTGGAGCGGAGCACGAAGAATTGTCTGTTGACATTGACATTTTGTTAACTAAAGCTCATTATACAGGTTCTGATTTGTGATTTGTGGAGTGGTTTTGTGACACATTTAGCCTAGCTTAGCATAAAGCGTAGGGAGAAACAACTCTAGCTACACCTCTGAAGCTCAACACAACATATCTGTCTTCATCTGTTGACCAAGAACATTTGGTTATGTGCAATACCTTTCAGATTTTTTTACAACTCTTGGCACCTCTGAAGCTCACTAGTAACATATTTTATGTTTCTCTTGACTGTCCACGAGCAGCTGACGGGGCAAAAATAACCCCCATGTCCCTGAAGAAATGCTATAAAACTGTAGTTTATGTTGGATAAAAAAAAATTTGCTGTGCATGTGATGCTGTAATCTAGTTTTCATGTGGGGGGAAAATACCTCTAATGATGGAACATGATGGCAGCTGATGAGTCACATTTAAAAAAGAAGCCAGTGTGGTTTTATGTCATTAGTTTCCCCTCAGGCTGGCATGTGCTCAGAAATGTGTCCCGTACAAAAAAAAATAAAAAAATACAGCGTTCAGTCTATTTTGGCAGAACGTGTTGCTCTGTCACGCTGTTTTTTTTTTTTTAACCCAGACTTGTGTTTTTCTTGGTTGCTATGATTGTTCTGAGTCACAACGCTCCATCTGTAGCTCATTAGCAAAGAGTTCCCTCGCTCGGATGCCACTCAGTCTGGTCTCTTCTCTGTGGAGTTTTACTGATTTATACTTTCTGATAGACGCTTGAAAGTATTTTTTTTTCCTCTCTATAATGTGATTGGTCCAGACTGCTCATGTGGACAACACCTCTGTCTGTCTCGCTCTTTCTCAGGTTGACACACTTTGTCTCTCTGATCTATGCTAAGCCACACTTCACACTTCCCCCTCTCGTTGGCTGATTGCATTCTTTAACTGGAAACACCCACACACAGACACACACACATACGTACACAAAGAAACCCACAGGAGTGTATTTTTGGTCCAAAAAAAAAAATTCCATTGGTCCGTCAGGTTGGTGTGGAAATTCTTACCACGGATCAATTTGCTTGAACTCACTGTGAATCCGTCAACACGCGCTTTTATTACCATTGTTTTGTATCAAACTGAAAATGAGAGCAGCAGGAAGCTGACCTTGAAGGTAAGCAGGGGGAACAACACATTTCATCACTGTGATTACACCGCTGGCTGCTGTAAAACAATACACATGTTGTTGGGTTTTTATGGACAATAAAGGTCAAAACATTGTGAAAACCCAGCATGCATATGCGTTTTGCTTCATCTGAATATTATTCATCCGGCTCCGGTGAAGTGTTGCATCAGGACGGTGTTGTCATGAGACATCAGAGGACGTGCTCGGGGAAGTTCAGCCAAATATCACGAAAATGTCAAGTCATGTTGATCATTTTGGGTTAAAGGTGATTGTTTTTGGATGTTTGCCTCGAAACCAAATTCGTTTTAAAATGAGAATATCCATCCATCCATTATCTATACACCGCTTAATCCTCACAGGGGGGCCGGGGGGGCTGGAGTCTATCCCAGCTGACTCAGGGTGAAGGCAGGTTCACCTGGACAGGTAACCAGTCTATCACAGGGCTACACTTAGGAGACAGAAAACCAAGCACACTCACATTCACACCTACGGACAATTTACAATCACCAATTAACCTCAACATGTTGTTGGACTGTGGGAGGAAGCCGGAGAACCCGGAGAGAACCCACACTGCACGGGGAGAACAGAAAGATCCCGGGTGTCCTCACCGGCGACCTTCTAGCTGCGAGGCAACGATGCTAACCACTGCTCCACCTCGCAGCCCCAGAACATGAATGACGAAAACAACAACAAAACACTGTGAAACATGTTTCATATTCCCTTCGTATGAACTAGTTTCAACAAAACAAAACAAACAAAAACAAACAAAAAAAATTCCCCTGTGAGGTCTGAGGATTATCTGCAGTAATTAGTGCATTATATTTAGAGTGACCCAGTTCCTTTTGTTGTCCTTTTGAAGTACAGCACAAGCTTTAATCCATTCACTTAAACTGCATTGATGCACAGCCTCATAGATAATAATAAAAACCTCAGCTGTATCACTGAAACAACCTTCATATTTCTGGTCTAAATCGAAGCCCATCTGTTTCCGTTCATCCACCTACAAACGCTGCAGGTGCACCAGAACCTGCACACTGACGGGCCTTAAAGCACCAACAGTAGAACAATGTGAGAACGCAGACATCTCTGTATCAGACTGTGCAGCTCAAAGTCATGCTAGGAACGCAGGAACATCTTTGTTTGTTGTCGCTGTCAATGGCATCTCTATGGAGAGAACAGAATGCAGTCGGGCAGCTTCTGAGGCACGTGTCAAGCATCTGAGAGGGTTTCAGGGCATGAATGGCATTTTTCTTTTTGCTTCGTAATCAAGGTTCAATCAACTCACTCCACAACCAGAGGAATTTACCTTCATTCCCTTTGAAGATCAGTTACTCATTAACAGAATTAAGGGGACAACGAGGTGATTAATTCCTCCGGTAAGCGGCCCGCTGCTGCTTCCTGCACGTCTTGTTTTTCTCGTGCAGCTCTTTGGCTCGTCGGTCACCCCGAGGCCGAACACTGGAGGGTATCACACCGTCAAAACAGACACAGCGGAGGAAGAGTTGCCTTCTGAAGGCAATGATTTCGTAAGAACTACAAAGCGGCCGTGTTTACATGGTGTGTCTGTCTGATGCCACCTAGTGGTGACCGAGTAGAACTGCTTTGTGTGAAAACATCAACAATTGTCCATAAAGAGCAGAAAAAAAGATGCAAAGACTTCAGGGGTTGGAAATGCAACATAATGCATCGTAAAGATCAGCAACTGTAGTGAAGAAAAGGCTGTAAAAACAGGAGAGTTTGTGTTTGAACGCCGTCCAAACGCTTGTTCAGGGAAAAAAGGGGAATCACAGCCGATAACTTTCCCTCCAGGGGAGAACCTGTTGTGGTTCGACTCACGATAACGAAACTCTTCATGTTTAGTCCCTGACTGACAAGGATTTTCTTTTGGAGTTTTTTTTGTTGTTGTTTTGTTCCTTTAAAAATCACTTGACCTCAAAGTACAGACTTTCTAAAAGCAGTCGTGCTTTTATAACGACACCCTCTGGTACAAAATACAAACACAGGCCTCGATAAGAAGCGTCACTCATTTACCAAAGAGAGAGATGAGGAAGTCGAGCACAATCACAGCAGAGAGATAATTAAAAAAAAACACCTTTGCATGAAGGTAAAGTTTGAGAAGAGACTTTGACATGATGCATCTACATCATCACTAACAGGAGAGATTATCAGCTCAGGGGAAGAATAAGATGATTCTTCGTTCTTTCACTTTCATTGTTTGACTGTAAACTGACTCATTTACTGTCATTGTTTTGGTTTTAATCTGCCACCGAAAGCTTTTAAACCTTCACACATTTGGACCGACACAAAAATGAAATTCAACGGAGCGTTTTTTAGGTAAATAAAAATAAAATACTGTGGATTTACCATCAAAAGCATAAAAAGTTAACGTATTCCCACAAACTCTGACCTGGTTAGAACATCAACAAAGACCGTCTGCAGTTAATTGAAAGCTGTGACAAGAAGATTTTATTGTAATTCCCAAATATCTTTCATATAAAAATACTATTTCCTGTATTAAAGGTTTTTACGTGTATAATGTGCAGCACAGAGTAACACAACACCTCTGCTGGTCTCTTGATATTGAATTAAATTCCAATTAATCAAGTTATTTTTACACAAATTAGGTATAAATCTGCATTGATTGCTTTAAAAAAGAAAAAAATGATATGCAAAGAAAACATGATTACTGCATGGATGACATCTTGGTGATAGTAATTTATTTTTATTTATTATAAAGTGTATTCTTTAATTCCTTTTGCATATAATACAAAAAAAGTTTGTCAATGAGGTCACAAAATGGCACTGATTGAAAATACAGCGGGAGTAAAGTCCAACATCCAAAGCATTGTTCTGTTGGACTCACTCCTTATTTATTTATTCATGATTATTATTATTATTTTTTTTTACCACTAGGGACAAACAAATGTAAGCTTAATGCCCACACATGGCAGGTTTTTGAACAGCATGAGGGGGGATTTCCTCCAAGGTGCAGCAAACTAGTAAAACATTAATAAATAAATACAAATATATTCACAAAGTGCTTTTACAACACACAGAGACGAGGTAAACAACAGGTATAGAAAGTGCAGGCAAACACTCAGAAAGTAAAAATACACACAATGAAAGTGGAAAAGAACAAACTGGGTCACTACTGAAGGTGTGTTTTAATAAAACTGGTTAAAAAGACGACATCACAGAGGAGGATGAAGATAAAAGATGAAGATAAAAGTAGATTAAGAAAGAGAAAAGACAGAAGGAGAGCAGGTAGTATCGATATAAAAAGGGAAAAGAAACGGGCCAAAATCTAAAAGAGAAATAAAAGAGAGCATCACTCAAAAGCGAGTCTGTAAAAGTGGCTTTTAAGAAGTGATTTAAAAGAAGATATTGAACCTGCGAGCCTTATTTCCTCAGGTAGGTCGTTCCAAAAGGCCCGGTCGCCTTTGGATTTGAGCCTCTTAAAGCCTCTTTCACAAAACGTCACATTTTCAGAAAACCTAAACCAGTTAAACCCTTCTATGATGGATGTAACGAGCTTAAACAAACACAAAACAACGGATAAATCTTGAGTTTAAACCTTGAATCTGGGCTCAATATAACCAGAACTTTAGGGTTATATTCAGCTCTCACCAGTCTGTCGTTTAGTTATTTAAAATGATTTATAGATCTGTAATAAATTCAGTATTTTCCAGGTTGTATTTCGTTTTTTTAAATGATGGATCAAACTTGTTACTTAAATTTAGTTCCCATTCATTAAAGTTATTCTCGTCAACAGGCGAGCAGCTCAAACTGCCAGTGGGAAACTTCCTAATTACACATCCTGTTTTTCACTCTTATCAGTTGACAGGCAGCCTGTAGTTCTGCTCCATAAAGAGATCAAATGAGAAGCACACACACACCAACATCTGTCAGCTCGTACAGCGCAATAAAATCCAGGTGGAGGGAAGCGGGTGAGGGCTGGAGAATCGCCTCTGCGGGATTTGAATCGGACGTCTGTGAACTTTGAATGTTGCAAAGCAGCTTCGGGACAGAACAGACGTTAGGACGGGCCTCGGACCGAGCCAGACAGACAGTCAGGATACACCCTGGTGTGAGCCTGCAGGCCCGGAGGTCAGAGAGAAGTGACGATTCAGGGCAGAAGGAGAACAGGAAGAAGAGGCTGCAGCGAGCAGCACAGACGGTTGTGGTTGTGGGTGGATGTTTGTACAGCAGTTAGTATGTTATGGTAGAGAACAGGTGAAGACAAAGTCCAGCCTGTTGTCTGGGGGGAGAGGAGGGATGGAGGGTCTAAATGGTGCTGTGGAAATTTCCATAATAAAGTGAATTTACACAGAGGTTTTTCCATCAAGTCATCAGCGGCCTTCTGCTCGACCATCTCTGATGAGCTTGAAACCTTTTTTTTAAAAAATCTGAAATATTTAATGTAATATCTGTGAATGTTTAGATTAACATATGAACCTCTTAAAACCCAAGCTCTTGTTTGATATGCTTTTAAAAAAAATTCTCTTTGCTATTTGATCAGAGCAAATAAAGAATATCCATCCATTATCTACATTATTACACCTTAATCCTCACTATGGGGGGCTGGAGTCTATCCCAGCTGACTCAGGGTGAAGGCAGGTTCACCTGGACAGGTAACCAGTCTATCACAGGGCTACACTTAGAGACAGACAACCAAGCACACTCACATTCACACCTACGGACAATTTAGAATCACCAATTAACCTCAACATGTTTCTGGACCTTGTGGGAGGAAGCTGGAGAACCTGGAGAGAACCCACGCTGCACGGGGAGAACATGGAGACTCCATGCAGAAAGATCCCGGGTGTCCTCACCGGGACGTGAATGTTGCTGTGAGGCAACGATGCTAACAACTGCGCCACCTTGCAGCCCTATAAATAAAATAAAATAAAAATGTAAATTAAAAAATATATTTAAAAGATATATAAAAATGAAAAAATAGCAAAATATCAATAATAAAATAATAAAATTTTAAAAAAACAATTTCTGTGGTAATATAACCCAAAATTTGATGTCCAAGCAGGTCTTAAGAAGTTAAATACTTTCTGAGATTTGATATAATTTCTTTTTTAATTGCTTGTTGACCCGGCTTTAGCACATTTCTTTTGCAAACTGAGGCCATGAGTGAACAACAGTATCTCAGGAACTATTAAAGACAAAAGCCTGATGTTGTTGCTGTTATTTCTCATCATCTCATTGATTCAGAATCTGCAGTATTGTGCTGATGTGCGCTCCAAGAGGCCAACTAGTGATCTTTTCTGAACTACATGTAGCTGCATGCCACAATAAGACAAAACAAAACTTTTATAATCATTTTTAAGCTGAAATCCTCTCTCCAGTATCAAGTGTGTACCGTGTGATTGGTGAGTGCTGAGGATGTGGTTATAGGTAGGAAGAGCAGAGAACACTGACTGGGTTGGAGCTCGTCACCCTCACAGCCTACTTTCTTGGGGTTTGTGTTTTTATTCTTGACAACACTTAATAATCTTCTGGGTGGTTTTCACTCCGTTGTTGCTCAACGTTTCCTCGATCAAGAGGTTCACATTGACGGGATAAGATTCTGTCGAGGGATTAAATTCCTGCTGGGGCTAAATTAGAGGCCTGATACCTTTATTGATGGAGGGTTTCATTTGTTAGATATTAAAATGATTAAGTTAGTTATTATATTTAACACGTGTGAGACTTTGCTCTGTGATGTGTCGTTTTATTACAGTGAAACCTCGTGTAATGACTGGTTTTAATTCAGTTTTATTGACACTGCTGATTTCAATAACTGCCTTTTAGTGTTCTATAACAATGACAATATAGATCTGTTCTGTCTATACATGCAAACTTAATTACATGTTCACAGAATTGAACATTAGCCCTAAATATGCTTTAGCGTTAGCATGACACCACTCTACTGTTTGACGACAATATTTCTCCTAAACTTCAACATGTCAGCATGAAATGTGTCTTTAAAAGGCCGACTGATATTAGAAATCTACTAAACAAAACAGTTTGCATGATAATAAAATCCCTGCACCGGCTCTTCAGCGTCCAGCATCCACTGATGCAAATATGTTGTGTCTGTAGATTTACACTGTGTGGCATCGCTGTGTCCATTAGAGGAGAGAAACCTGTGTTAGTGTTATATGAAGGAGGGGAAAAGAATCATAAATAATGCAACAACCTGGATTTCTGTACCACAGTTTATGCACAAAAAGCTCCACAAAATACCTTTAATACGACGGAATTAATGAAACTTACAGGATTAAAAAAGCTCAGTTTAATTCATGAGACCACATAAAGCAAGTGGACTGAAATCACCTGAACAGAAAGTATCAGCGGTGCAGGTATTCAGAAATAGAAAGTAGCTCCAATGACGTGAACATGTAGACTCTCCACCCTGGAAGTGTCCAACATGCACAAGGTAAAGGTTAAAGGTTGCCACAGGGTGAGTTTTAACCCTTTTCCAAATGGTTTTGGCACCTAAACTTAACCAACTGGAAATGAAAGTAAACACCAAGAGAAAAGGAATCAGCAAGTGAAAGCAAAAGTCTAAAGAAGACTGAGGAGAAAAAAATAAAAATCTAGTTTCGATCTAACGGGAGTCGACCTCGAGTGTCCTGAGTAGGTGCAAAACTACAGTTCAGTGAAACAGGGTGATAATGTACCTCCTGAGCTAAGTAGAGAGTGGTAGAGGTCTCTCCAGGCTCATCCATCCATCCTCTATCCTTCGCTTAATCCTCACTTGGGTCATGGGGGGCTGGAGTCTATCCCAGCTGACTTAGGGTGAAGGCAGGTTCACCTGGACAGGTAACCAGTCTATCACAGGGCTACACTTAGAGACAGACAACCAAGCACACTCACATTCACACCTACGGACAATTTACAATCACCAATTAACCTCAACATGTTTTGTGGGAGGAAGCCGGAGAACCCAGAGAGAACCCACGCCTCACGGGGGGAACATGGAGACTCCACGCAGGAAGATCCCGGGTGTCCTCACCGGGATGCGAACCCACGACCCTCTTGCTGCAACAGTGCTGACCAACTGTGCCACCTTGCAGCCCCATATTTAAAACAAAAATAATAACAATAATAATAATTTTAAAAAAAACAACAAGCAAACCAGCATGATGGGACTCATACACTAATATTAATTTGAACAACCCTTTGAGCCAATCACTGCCATCATCAGGTGTTTCCTGTAACTCTCAGTCAGACGTCTGCACCTGTTGACAGGTGTTTGGATTTCACTGCTCATCAGCAAAATGCTCTCATTTGTCTGTTTTTGTTTATTTTTTAAAATTATTCTTTTAACCACAATTCAAAAGCAACATCTCATTTCACTCAATTATAATTTACTAAATTTTTATTTATTATTACTTTTTCCAGTTTCTACTTATTTCAGTGATTATTGTGAATTTTGCCTTTTCTTTACTGGACGGGGACGAATAAATTAGAGGACGGCTGCACTTCCCACCATGAACCACTAGATGGCAGCCCGTCCCCTTCGGTCTGACTCCACCAAGTTTTAATTGAATGACTGATGAACATGCCCCACTTCTCTCTCTCTCTCTCCCCCACCTCTCATTTCTACATGCCTCTCTCTCCCACCTCCTCCCCCCTCACCACCACCACCACCTCCCTCTGTCACACAGCCAAAATAATAAAATGCTGACTTCTCAAAGTGCCGTCAGTATGCCTGTCTCAGCACAGCAGCCCTGAAGCCTGACACACAGGACGGAGAGAGAGAGAGAGAGAGAGGAGGGGGGAGAAAGAAAAAAAAAAAAGAAAAGGGAGACAACTTTGTGTAACTGCAGGCTCTGCCTTGCCTCGAGGCTTCAGCACTGCGCTTCTGTGAAGGTAGGTGTGAGGCTGCTGCGTCTCTGTTTTCGGGGGGGGGGTATGTTTAATCATCCTCTCTGCCTGCTTCTGTCCTGTAAATGTAGAGTCTGTTGTGTGGCTGTGGACCTCTGGGGCAAAGTTTCAGGGTGTGACATGGGGGCATTATTGTCCAAAAAAAAACTGTGATGTTTCTGGTCAGAAGTTTGGTGGTTTGATGTTGAACTGTGAGTCCCACGTCGTGTGCGGCTATTTTCTGCAGAGGAATACTAGAATACTGTCACTCACATGAATCTATCAGTGTGGAATGTGGAGGGGATAAGCCACCCGATGGCTGCCCATCGCCGTGTAGTTAATTCGTCATGGAGGGGGGATTTGGAGATCTCAGGGGGGAGGCTGTTCGGTTCGAAGTTTGCCCTCCGCCTGCTCATCACCTCCATTTAAGATCCATTAGTGCCTGACGTTTGCCAATCTATCACCCGATCAGGTTGTCTTTTGGGCTCCGGTGGCCCGATTGTGTCAAAGCACGGCGCTGGTGTTCAACGTGGATGTGACCTTATTGCTGATTGAGTCAGGAGAAGCCGCGCCAACGCTTTCTTTCACGAGAAGAACTTTTAAAACCTCCCCCCTTCTGGTGAACACTAACCTTCCTCGGCCAAGTTGTTCTTGAGGCCTCAAAATGGAGCTCTGACACGGTTTTAAGGAGCAACCCTAGCCGGGGAGGATTCACACGACTGGAAGTAGCTGACTTGTGAAGCTAAAATTAAGCTGAGGGCTGATTTGGAATGTTACACTTGGGCGGTAAGACGTGGAGAAGATGACCCGCGGATGGTGGCAAAATCTTTCTGAGCAGCCGGTGGCAGAACGAGGGCTCTAAAAAGCCTCTTATCGGGCTTCTGTTGCAGCGAGAAAACAAAAAAACAGGGAAACTTAAAGTGTGTTTCTGCCTCAGTGAGCAGCCCGACACAGAAGCAGGGTGTAAATAACTCTGGAGCATTTATGAGTGTATGTTCTTCTAAACCCTTGTGATGGCTTTTTTTTTACTTATAAATCCTTCAGTGGCTTCTCTCTGCTGCTACTTGTTCCTTCTCATTAAGCACAATAAGAACTTGTACCAACTGACATGCAGTGAATCACGGTTTTACCTCCAAATTAAGCGCACTTTTTTGCCTCCAGCTGTCTTTGCCAAAAAAAAAAACCCAAGAAGCAGTGTGTTCTTCAGATGACTCCATGAGCCTTTACTGAATCAGACTGAAATCTCCCAATACTTGAGCTGCTGTGACTGAAGCTGCTGGTAGGATTTCAGCAGATGGTCAGAGATGGAAGGATGGTAACGGGTGAAATCGTCGGGGCGGATGGAGACGCCGCTTTAGATTCCTGTGATGTTAGTTGAAGTGTTTGATAATGGAGCCCAGCTACACCTCACGCAGGGCGTCCACGGAGAATGAATGAGGCCACCGTCACGTCGTAATGTGAGATCCTTTACAGTCCTTCCCTGCTGTTACACCTGTGTTGTCAGTTTTCCTGACTGATTGGACTTTACTGAGGGGGAGCGGATCTGTGTGGGGAACTACTTAATATCACCAAATTGGCCTCAATTCAGAAGTTAAGCTGTAAATTTGGTTTATGTTCTCGTTAGCGTTGGATCAAAAGTTGGTCAAATATGGACCTTTGCGAAGCTTAAAGTTGGTGTAAGATTTTTATCTAATCTGGTAGAAAGCCAACACTTAAAATGAAGTTATGTATCAGACAGTTTCATCCATACATTATCTATACTCCACTTAATCCTCACTAGGGTCATGGGGGGCTGGAGTCTATCCCAGCTGACTCAGGGTGAAGGCAGGTTCACCTGGACAGGTAACCAGTCTATCACAGGGCTGCACTTAGAGACAGACAACCAAGCACACTCACATTCACACCTACGGACAATTTAGAATCACCAATTAACCTCAACATGTTTCTGGACCTTGTGGGAGGAAGCTGGAGAACCTGGAGAGAACCGCAGAAAGATCCCGGGTGTCCTCACCGGGACACCAACCGGCGACCTTTTTGCAACGGTGCTAACAACCGATCCACCTATCAGACAGTTGCTGAAGGTTAAAGCTATAGATATAGTTCAGTGAGGGCACGGATTAATAATTCCTAATTGATATAAAGCTATCGTACCTCGTCTATATCAGGGGTGTCCAATCCTGGTCAGCTCATCATCAAGCTCTGCAGAAGCCTGATAACGACCCTGATCGTTTGAATCAGAGGGAAACATCTAAAACATGCAGGACTGTGGCCCTCGAGGACCAGGACTGGACACTCCTGGCCTATATGATTAAGCTAAAGTAAATTAGTGTCAAAGATTAAGGTAATCTTATAATAATCTTATGTCATTTTTGCCGAACAGCACTTCTGAAGGTTAAATCTACACTAATGGGATCCTGTTCACGCTCATATCTGACCATTTATTTATTAATTTATTTATTGTATTCTGTGTCATTATCCTCACATGAACCCAGTCATGCCAACAAGACGCACGTTTCATCGTACGCCGTAACGTATGAATGATGAGCCAATAGGCTTTGCTTCAATGGAGGATTCCCATTAGATTAATTAACTAATTAGGCTGGCTGTGTGGTCTCATTGTGCTGCATGGCAGTAATGATGTCATTTATCACAGCAGATTGCTAAAATATTCACCTCCTGGTAAGAGAATGATGAGAAATAGCTCCGTGAGATGGTAGAATTCTGCTCCTATCATAAGTCATGGCAGGAAAAACGTAAACGCAGGCTCATGTTTTGGTGTTTTAGAGGAACAGACAAGCAGAAAGGAACCATTCAAACATGCTTATTGCACTCTAAATTAACGATAGGAAGCAAATGAGTGTGATCAAAGTTATTCATCCACTTCTTTAACCTCTTTGCCACCTTCAGACCAAGTTGCCCGTCTCTTATAGCCTCTGTAACACAGCTGGTTAAATGTAGCTCTGATAGAGAACAGCCTGACGTATTTTAATGTATTTTCAACATTTAAAGACAACATTTATATATCATTGATCAAACCCCAACAAAACACAGACATTTATAGCCGGGCTCAGCTGAGGTCAAAGCTCCCATTAAAGACAGCAGCTGCAGGTGCAGGAGATGGTTGAGATTTTAACTGGAAAAAGAAGTCCGTCCGGAGCCAGCTGGCAGTGGCAGGTGACAGCCTCCGCTCTGCTCCACTCCCGGCTCGTCTTGTTTCAGATAGAAACCCTGCTGGGACTGCTGGGGGGGCAGATAAACATTCACAGTTTGTTTCCACTCCGGTCTGACTGTCAGTGCCAGTTTCTGTTATGCTGCAAATCATCCAGCTGACAGGAAACGAAAAAAAGAAGAAGTATTGATCTGCATGTGTCGGTCTCTGTGGGAAATATACTGTCACACCATTCGCCAATTAAGTTAAACTATATAAAGTAATGTGTTCTTTAACCGGTCGGCTGCTGGCATGCAGTCGTCTGAGCCCTCACTCTTAGCTCAAGTGTCAGAAAACAGCCGTGCATTTAGCTCAACAATAAGCGAGGCTCAAAGGCTTGACTGCAGGCAAATCGCATGAGCCTCGTTTGGACGGAGCCCCGCGTCACGTCCACTCCTTGAGACTGCTCGCCTCGTTAAACACAGCAGAAAACGAGCAGTCGAGCTGGTATTTTTAACATCACCAGCGCTGCAATGTGTTGGATTTGTGCTGACTTAAAGTAAAGATGCATATAAAGTGCATGGATGAGAATGAACACACTCAAATGTGCAAAAGATGATCAGATTGACCAGGTTGTGTTTCTTTTTATTTGCTTTTGATTACAGAGAAACCTCCATTATCAGAATGTTTGACATCCTAATATTTGATTTTCTAGATAATCAAACTGATATATGACTTCTTTTTAGCCCTCTATGGCTGAATAAGAGGACAAAATATTTAAATTTCGCAAAATATTTCATCATTTTTTTATATGATGCTTTTCTGTGATGACCTTTAATGACCTCAGAATAAAATTGAACCTACAAAAGCAGCAAAATCAATAAATTCTCTCACACTTAAGCAGTAAAGACCCTTTAAAACCACTTTTAAACCAGAAACCTTTGGTTAAGTGTTGAACTCCCAAGTAAAACCAACATGATTTAGATAGAAAGGCTGTTTTTTTTCCGGCTTTAGGGCCGTAAAACCTTTTATACGCGATAAAAAGCCAGTCAAGGTAGCTTTATCCTCCACCTGGTCCTCTGAGCTGCAGCCTCCTTCCCCCTCATCCCTTAAATCTCCTCCATCTTCCTCGATACTCAGCTGCGTGATCCGCTGTTTGTGTCTTTGGCTTTACGCATTAGAGCCACACAGCAGCCTCCATGAGAAGCTGCCAGAGCGGCGCAGGCACACGGGAACAGGTTTAAACAGGTGGTTTTGTACAGTTTGAGTTGTCTGAAGAAGAGCTTTGCAGAGCTTTTTTCTGCATGTCTGACAAGATTTGCATCCATGTAAGTTTTCAACCAATGCATATAACGTCGTTTACACAATGCTGTGTCTTCTGTCCATGTTGTAATCTCCATTTAATGGCCTAAATATGATAAATAAACAGTTTTATCCCAATGAAGCAGTAAAAATACCAAGAACATGCTTCAGATTTGTGCAGAAAGTCATCCTCACGTCTCTAAATTTCCGGCTCAGAGAAAAACTCCACACCTCAGAAACATTAACACTTATCTATGCACACATGTAGTTCTTGTTCACGGATTCGTGGCAGATATTGTTTCAGTTTTATGTGTATTCAGGTACAAATACTCACAAGAAGTGTGTGTTCTCCATCTGTGTGTGTGTAGCCTGTGACGCTGTGTTGACTTCACAAAAAAGGTGAGACTTGGTCTGAGGTTAAATTAGGTCTTCAGAAAAAATGTAGGCAGGTCCTTGTTACGTCCTCTGAAGTGATGGTTTGTGTGTGTGTGTGTGTGTGTGTGTGTGTGTGTGTGTGTGTGTGTGTGTGTCCTTTCCAATAAAGACACCAGAACAAGATCACTTCAAGAACAAGGTTTTTTTTTAATGCTATAAATAGGACAGAACAGAACAGAATGGACCGCCCCCCTTAATTGTCATTTACAAGTCCTGGAATAAACAGGAACAGAACGGTTCGCTTCCACGTCCGTTTCCATGGTAACCAAGCTTCTGGACTGGCTGTCAAGGAAACCCGATCGTTTGGCTGCAGTTTGTCAGGACTTGATGCTCAACTCGAAAAGTCCTCGGCGTTGTGCGGGAAACTTAATGACAACGCAAAGACACGCAACTTCACAAACAAACAACGATTTGTGGCCTTTCAGATCTTTCTGGTTTACTTTCAGCTCAGCATTAGAAAAGTATTTTCATTCATTTGTCCATAGGTGAAATTGAGCTTGAATATTTCTGCCTTTTTTCCCCCCAACATGTTCAAAAAGTTTACACCTTTGGAAAATCGACTCCAAAACAGATTGGAGTTAAAATATAGCAGCTCTGTGTCACACACTGGTAATTTTTGAAGCCTTACATTCAAATAATTCAATTTAAATGTAAAACATGGGGGGAAAAAACCCGAGACATGGCCGGTTACTAATACAACATCACTGGATCATCCTGGGTGATAAGCTCATATCATTTATTAATTCAAGTTGTGATGCTCTGATTGCTTTACAGTTCTATTTACATTCATGATAACCAGGAGAGCACAGTGTCAACTCTGCTGCAGTAAACATTTAATTAAAGTTCCAACAGAATTTACAATTTCACTGCCTCAGAATACTGATCTGATCTGTAAAATTCAAGGTCCTGCATAAACTGTACAATAAAGTAACTGGACATACAGAAGGAGGGGTGGATTTCACTGAGAACCTGACGATGCTAAGCATTTAAAACCTGCTTTACATCCTATTTTACTCTAAATACGACCACAATTTACAAGATAAACACCATGCTGTATTGAAGGACACTTGAAGCTAGCTACTGAGACCATAAACTCATCAGGATGATATTTACTGAGGTAGCAAACCAAGTGAGAAGTAGTGCCATTTTCTCATAGACTTCTATACAATCTCCTTTGTTAGAGGAGTCGCCCCCTGCTGGTTGATGAATGCAGGTTTGAGGCACTTATGTGCGAGGTTGCGTTCATCTTTAGAACCCGCATTAGCTTAACCGCTAACATCTTGTAGGCTTGTTTCGTGTCACACTTGAAGTACTAAACATGTGCGGCTAACATCAGTTTGATAGGTACCACTTCTAATGACTTGAAACGTGCCACTCTCGGGCAGTTTAGTTGCTCGATGTGGTCCTTGTTCTTTAGCACCACTGCTACCAAAACACTGTGTGTCCTTATAGGCTGCTCGGGCAAATGTATTCAGTCTTTGTGTCTTTGCCAGCCAACTGCAACGTCCCATATTATCGCTAAATTTAATTATAAGCTACTGTTATTGAGTTTGTTGGTGAGGTGTTTAGGCTTTAATGGAGTTGCTAAAAGCACATATTCATAACGCTCTATGCTGCTAAATGTGATTATGTACATGAAGTCGGCCTCTTGTTGCCATCACGTGAATCGTTCCTGACTTCACACAAGCAGAGCGGCTGAATGAAACCACATTCTGTGACCTGTTCTCTGATGCTTTTTCTCTTCTTTGTCCAAGTTGGGGAAAAAATTGGCCCAAAAATGAAAACACTGGCCCTCAAACGCGATAGCTGCATTACTCATGCTTTGACCCAGAGGTATACATATGCGATCGCTGTGGTATTTCCTCGTTTTTCCAGCCCTCCTGTGCAAACTCTTTTGTTGTACCACAGTGCGTTTGACTTTTCATCACTGGGTGCAGATATGTTTTTCGGGTGGGTCCGCTGCTGTACGAGCAAGTGTCCGTCAATGATAAATAAGGGAGTGCACTTTCCACTCCTCTCCTCTCTCCGTTCTGCTATTCTTAGTCGCTGTCCGGTGAGCTAAGGGTTTAAAGTTACAAAGACCTCTCGCTCTCTTTCGTTTCCTTCACTGCTCTCGGCCTCTTCGTCTTTCAAAGCGCCGGGGCATCGGAGGGTGGCTGTTCACCTCTCGTGTGTTTCAATGTAGATTACGTAAGAATGTGATCAGGAGGGCCGCCGCCGCAGCGTGTTTATACCGACTCTGTCCTCCTGGGTATTGCGGATTTGTTATTGGAAATGCATCTATTATTACCAGCATCTCATTATTGGACGGCACCCTGGATAGGCAGCTGATAAGCTCAATGAAGCTGTTTGCCAGGACAGTGGTTGACAAAATGTGGGGCGGGGGACCCCCTGTGGACCTTGACATAGCTCCAGGAGGTTCCCAGGTGAAATAAGGGCAGAGTGGTTTATCATTTACTCAAATAGAAAAACTGGGGATTACGAGGTTGACCGTGAGCTGTGGCTGGAGATCTTATCTCACCTCTGTCAGCGAGTTTCACGTCATTTCTTTCCCGTCAGGCATCTAATAAAGGCATGGCCAGAAAAATACATGAAACATGAAAAGGCATTTTTGGGTTATTTATCCGCTGTGTTATCTGTGTTGCAGAAATCTCACATAGGACTGAATCTCACCCATCAGCATTTTTTTGCTCAGTGGTCATCTATTTATAACAACTACAAACATAGTTAATGTACGTGACTAGATCATTCAGTATCTTGCATAGTTTGTCTTTCATCAAAAAGTGTCAAAGGAAAGTTTTTTGCAGACATGTTCTAACACAAGAAGTCCTGGTTTGGAAAGATTGGGGCTAAAAAAAAAAAAAAAACCAACATGGAAAACTTAGAAGCTGCAGTTCCTCGAGTGGCCACTTGAGGCAGGCTCCAAAGCTGAGTCAGTCCCCATAGACGTCCATGTTAAAATGCCCAACTTTACAGCAGAAATAAACATGTTGGCAGCCTTGTATAAAAAATGGTTTTGGCCTCAATAGCTAATGTCACCATTGTTGACAGTCGTATGGGAGATTATTTTTTATTTAACTCACCCGTTTAAATTATATTAAGTCTCAAAGTTCTGTATATTTTAAGACATTGATTGTCCGTGGCCCACAGATATTTGCCTCCCTCCACCTCTTTGCTCATTTTTGGATTAGCTGGAACCCTTTGGTTGATATCACAACAATAAAAACAATCCTGTGAATTAACTGTGATCTCCCTCTTCTCTCTTTGCTTCACTTGCAGTGCCCTCTTGCCCAGGGGTGTGCAGTGGTGTGCATGAGTGAGTGTGTGTGTATGTGAGCCAGAGCCTCAGGAAATCATGTCAGATCCCAGGGACATCGACGAGGATGCCATCCTCAAGGGCCTCAGCGCCGAGGAGCTGGATCAGCTGGAGTATGAGCTGCAGGAGATGGACCCTGAGGTACGGAGGAGAGCTTGATTCGTCTGCCAAGCGGTCATCATTTTGCCACAAAGCCTCGATGGTCAGATGTGAGGTTCAACGGTCCTGCAGGTTTTTTGTTATCAGGCTGACACCAGGTTTAGTTTGTCGACGATTCAAAAACCTGCAGAATTTGTGACATTTAAGACATCCAGGTCCATTTTAGTCCAGCAGACATTACCAACAAGAACAGAATGATTTTGGTTTTCTTACTTCATTCAAACAGTTTTTATTAAAGTGTTTCCAAAATGTTTCCCATCTTTTAGGGAAACAAATTCTCCTCTCACTTGTAGAAGATTATTTGGTGTCACAAACACTTCTTTGACATAACGATGAATCCATTCCCCTGCTCTGTAGTCTTAATGCCACAGCAGCAGCATAACATGTGACCTCCCGTTCTGCCAGAATGCCATGCTGCCAGCTGGTTTCAGGCAGCGAGACCAGACGAAGAAGAGCCCGACGGGGCCTTTTGACCGCGACGCCCTGATGCAGCACCTGGAGAAGGAGGCCCTGGAGTTCCCGGACAGGGAGGACCTGGTGCCCTTCACTGGGGAAAAGAAAGGTGGGAGGAGCAGATGTTCTGTCTGAGGATTCATTTAGGTGCTCTGCTCCACTAAATATGCAACAAGGTCTTTAATTTTGAACACAGTAAATGAAACTAAAATGTCATTAGAAGGAAGGAGGAAGTGAAACCTTGTGAAAGTCAAATCCAGATAAATAAAACGCTCAGACAAAGCTGCACACACTGGCTTTTGTTTTCCTCTTATAGAGATGCAAACACTAAATATAATGCTACTGGTTTTAATGACGTTAACCAACGTACTTGTAGGGAAGTCTTGCCACTTTGGTAACACCCCCGTGCAGTTATTTCAGACTAACATGACCAGAGCCATAACTTATGGGACATAAAAACTGCATTTACAGAAACACCGAACCTAATATGATTTTAAAATAAAAAGTTTTGTGACCAGTTTTGCCCCAGAATAATAAATAAACAGCTTTTCCTCCTGCAGGTTATTTTTCTACTTGCTAAAACTTTCTTGACACTCGTGTCAGTCCAGCATCATGATTGGCTGAATGTTTCCTGGTCGGTACAAAGCAGACAACTGGCTTTTTGGCCTTTTTGTTTTTTGGCATCCTCCCATAGATTTCTTTTTTGGGTTTTTGGGGTTTTTTTTACCGGTTCCGTATGCCATCAGCTGTACCTCTGCTCCCAAATGTTTAAGCCAGAAAATCTAGATGCAGAACCTAGAATGCCATAAAAATTGAATTATCTCGCTGCACACAGTCAAGGTGTGTTTCCATCACACAATCCTCGAACACATTTTCCTTCGTTTTGAGTTCACTTCGTATTTGCATCAGCAGAGGTTTAATAATAACTACAGGATTCCTGTACATGCTGGATGTAATCGTCTCTTCATCCACCGTTCATGCATGTCCTGAACCTCCACGGACTTTGTGTCTCCTGCTCCTTTGGATACATGTAGAGTATTGTGATGCACCACTGCACAGCGGCTCCGGCTCTTAGTTTCAGGTCTGTGTGGGGTTTTTTGCAGCTCACTGACTTTTGGGGCCGTTTCCATTATACTCCCGCAGCCCGACATGTTTAGACCTACGCGGGGAAATGACTTGGCTGAGAATATTCGCACTGTGCTTCCTTCGCAACCAATCCAATAAATGGAAACCAATAACACGACGAGCACATCCGCGCTCTGTCTGTAATTATTTTTCAGATGGGATTTTTTTAACTGAAATCGTGAAGATGAACGATCAAAGCGGAAAGAAAACAAAGAGAAAGCGACGGCTCCGGTGGAAAACCGAGTTTATTAGAGCTGCTCTGTGGATCTGCGATAAGCCCCCGACTTACTCATGTTTTGGGAAACGTGATCCGAACGGAGCTTTTACCGAAACAGAGACAAATTTATAGACGTTCAGACTGCAGAGCCTCATTAAGACCTCATCGGACCTCCTACACACAACCTTCTGCTCATTTGTTCCATCTGTTTATGGCTCGTCTCTTATCTGTCCACGTCTTTACCACGACTTCTTTCTTGCTGCTTTCTTTTCAAAATCTTACTCTGTTTTCGTGCCCGAATCTATCCGTTTCCCCTTTCTGCCCCCCAGGAAAGGCCTTCGTGGCCAAGAAACCTGAAGACCTCCCCGACCATGAGAAGGTGATGCTGGAGCCGGAGCTGGAGGAGGCTCTGAAAAACGCCACCGATGCAGAGATGTGTGATATTGCAGGTCAGACGATCGCTGTTCATCCTACAAGAGCGTGTGTGAACAAGGTGTTTCACTACTGGCTTAATCACACACAAAAAAAACTATATATAGTGTTGGTCCAACACCCCATAATGCATCAGGAAATCAGGCTTCCAAAACCAGAACTGCAACTCTGACCACTAAAATATTGCAAATACAGTTTTTTGTTTGTCATCTCAGAAATGATGTCTTAAGAATGACAATGAACATAGATTCCACTTATTTGTGATGGCATAAATCAGACGACTTAACGCAGTCCAATCTGAAACCGGAAGTCGTAAAGGAAAGTAGGAGAACAAACTGTGACCGGACTGGCGTAACAAACAGTTGTTATTCTTTACTCGTACTATGCTCTGCTCGGTGCCGCCCAGCTCGTAGCGCACAAACAGCCGTCCCTAACAGGAGACACTGTGGCACGGTAGCGGCGGCCAGGCTGGTGAGCTGGCGCCTCTGTGGTGTGGCTGGACTGTGTGGCTGCCCTCCAGCTCTCAGTTCACCACTGCATCAAAGAGGAGAAGCTCATTAGACGATGCTGTGACAATCAGCTCCGGCTCGTACTGTTTCCTGAACCAGTCCGTCCCAGCTCTGCCCCTGCAGGCATGTGAAGCCACACCAGGCTGCCACAAGCACATGTAAACATCAGGTGGTTCCAGTATGATGGAGTGTTAAAAATGAGCTGTTATATGCATGTAGACGTGTACAGATTGCAATGAAAGCTCCGTCCCTTACTCAGTGTTGCCTGATCGTCCTCCCATTAAAATACCAAAACACCCCCAAAAGAACTTTCCTATGAAGTCATCTGTTTGTCTTCATGCAGTTTCCCACCAGCAGGTGCTTATTAACCCATTATGACATAAACAGCACAGTGTGACCTCACTGTTTTCATCACAGCAGCTCTGACCCACATACTTCTATTATACTCTTTAGCTTCATATTGTTTTCCTCAACACAGACACTTTTCACTAGTCCCGAGCTAACCGACATGGCCAGACATGCAACCAGGTCCAATTCCCCGTGCTCAGCAACACAAAAATAAATAAGCCCGGCCCCGGGCCACCGAAGGAAGGGTGGAGTGGACGTGGGGATGGTGGGGGCAGAGATACTGTATCTGCTGAAAACAGACAAGAGGGAAGCCGCTGTGTTCACAGATAAAGTCGCAGTTTTCCATGTTTCCTGAAGCTCGGATGATTTAGCTGGAGCTTAAACTCAACAATGTGTTGGGAAAGGGTTTAGGAAGGGTCCTGTGTTGAACATGGCCTCGTTAAAGGTGTAGATTTTTGTATGTTTTTGCCTTTATTTAATAGAGACATTTGGGGAAACACAGCAGGGACATGATGTGAAGTAAACCAAGAACTCATTTGCACTCTAATAACTTGGCCGTTGGTTCACCCCTATTTGGCATTTCATTCATGTACTAATATATCTTAGAGTTGTAGTTATCGTGTTATTCTTCCTGCAGAGAGAAATTTGGCTCAATCTGACACAAAAAGTAAAAAGTTAGTCAAAGTTAGCGTAACGTTGGGGAATATTTATCCGGGTCGCTGGAGTGTAAACTCCCCGAAATCCCAACAAGAGCGTGACTAAACTGTTGTGTCCTAAATGCCACGTACTCTCCTTTACTCACCTAATGACGGTTGCTTATCAGTGATTGGACAAGCGCTGTTTGGAGGATTGGTTTAGGAAATGAATAAATGTTATATTTAGTCAGAAATTCTCCGTAATCCACCTGAAAACCCTACATTTTTTAAAATAAATCCTCTATGCAGACTAAACGCTGGCTGGCATTTTAAACGGGGTGAAATTGAACCATAAAACACGTCGCTTTATTGAGTGTGATCCTCTGAACGCCTGGCCACACTCATCTGACAGGCCAAACTGGCAGGCAGGCATCCGGAAAGCCAGAGCAGGAGGGCCTGTTTGTCCAGCTCCATCAGCCTGTCAGAGAAACTGCCGTTTTAACCCTGGACCGAGTCCAGATGAGGATTAAACCTCAGTTAGCCCCTGTCAGTCTTTTGTTTGGGGCTTTTTGGCAAACGGACTGAGAGGGGCTGAACAGCCCGGCCGGCCGGAGCTCAGAGAGAGAGAGCGCACCAACAAGCCAACCTGGAGGTCTGATGTTCTTGATTTTAATTAAGATATTAGCGCGTTGCTATCTTGAGATTTTTAGTCATTTGCAGTCTAGTTCGTGCTGTAAAGCTACTGTGGGTTATTCTCAGGGCCAAACCGGATGACGTTTGGGTGTTTATGGCCGGTAACGCCCCCCCACAAACCCACCCCAGCCTCGACTCTCTGAGCAGGCAGCTGTCCCCCTGGCCTCCCCTTCCCTCACAAGGCCCTTCCCATGGTTCCCCACACCGGGTCAGGAGGCTGGTGGGTGGGAGGAATGGAGGGGGGTTGCTGTCATAGCAGTTGGCTCGTGACACAGTTCGGTGCTGCAGGAGTTACAGAGGTCCGACGGTGCTGCCTCCTCCTGGTCATAAACAGTAACAACAAGAGGGAACTTTAAACCGGTCTCTCTGGGTTTAAGAGTGAAAATGGTCCTGACTTTATATGGTTTAGTAGGCAATAATAATAATAATAATAATCACTAATTGCCCAATTAATGAAACTACGGTGGATGTAAGTTAAAATATTTCACATAATTTGGCTCTAAAAACAGCACAATAACTGCAGAAGTTCAGTTTTGCCATTCTTGCAAGTTTCTGATCAACAACTTTTCACTTAATTACAACAATAACTTTTATTTATAGATATAGCAACCTTCTAAAATGCACTTTCAATATTTTGAAATGCAGAGAATAAGACCTATTCCTAAATACCAAATCAATAAAAGAACTAAACAACATGACCCCAATGCAAACTTTTAATTACTATTATTATTATGCAGTGTTACTACAGTCACATGACACTAAGTCTGCACGTTCACATACACGACACAGTGCACGATCAGCTCATAGAGAAAGCAGGAAACCTTTTCAGACAATTTCAGCATCAAAATGCATTAAAATGATGCCCCTAAAAATGTATAATCTGTAGATTTACATTTCAAACTATGTGCATATCTGGGATGTCTGTAAAGTCTCTTTACTCGCCCCTCCCCAGTTGCAAACCAGCTCTGCTCACACGCTGTAAAACTGGTCAACATCACCCCACGGCGAGTTGTTACAACCGGATCTTCACCGACGGGACACCGAGCATTAGACAGGCGGGGTCGACTGTCAACATGCCAGAACTGGACACTGAAACCGAGTTAAAAATAGCAAAAACAAAGCAAATATTGGGCTTAAGTTTGTCGGACGGCCACAAACAACCGTTCCCCTGCAGTGGTACAAGACTTGGCTACTTTCATCCAAGTCAACTGTCCTGCACCATGGATGATTTGTTAGACTAAAGAGTCATTAAGAGGATTATTTTTAGCACTAAATATATATTTATAAGGGCAATTATGAACTCAGAATTTGACCTGGCACATTGTGTAGATGCTGTGTGGCCTTTTAACACTGACTCAACATCAGATAGAATAACAGCGAGGATGTTAGCGCTCCACCGACTGACCCCGAAACTTGTGTATCCTGCAAGATATCATTACTTACTTTGGGACTCTGGAGACTTTGAGATTACAGCCTACAAGTGAGGTCTCCACTGAGCTCCTTATCTCAGATAAACAGGGAAGACGTGCACACACACATATCGGAGAGGAGGGAACACCGAACTGGGACTCATACACTGAATGTTTCTGATCCAGTTCTGAGGATTGTTCTTCAGCACGGGGACACGGCAACAGCACAGACCATAAAAACAAACATGACAAGAGCTGAACCTGCAACATATGACCGTATTCAAATATCACAGATATTTTTATCTGAACCGCTCTCGTGACTCGTCTTCATAGTGACTGTTTTCTTGTACTTGCAGCTATCCTTGGAATGTACACGCTGATGAGCAACAAGCAGTACTACGACGCTCTGGGCACCACGGGCACCATCGCCAACACAGAGGGCATCAACAGTACGTGCGACACCACTTCACCGAGCTCTATTTTCAGCTACCGCTGACATTCAGAAGAGGCAACCGGTCGCATTCTTGATCTTTTTTCTTTTTCATCTGACTTTTTTTTTTCTTTATCTCCATCATCAGCTCATGAAAATGTATTTCCCCCGTTTGACCGTAAAAAAAAGATGTTACGCTGCCACTCTGTCGCTCTCAGCTGTGATGTTGTGCCTCCTTCAGGTGTTGTGAAAGGAGACCCTTTTAAGATCTTCCCCGAGGAGCCTCCAAACTGCACCAACGTGGAGGAAACCCTGGAGAGAATCCACAACAATGACAGCGGCCTGACTGAAGTCAACCTCAACAACATCAAGGTCAGCCCGGTGGGGCGCTACCAAACAAAGCAGAAGAAAGACGGAAAACTCTTCTCCAACACACATATTTATACTCTGTGCCTTACATGTGCCACGCCGGCCGGACGGGAATATTTTTCCTTATAATGAAAGCTGCTGTATTGATCAGATAGAATGTCAAAGCTGACGTCCTTTCATCTTCCCTGCAGGACATTCCCATCCCGACGCTGAAAGAGATCTTTGAGGCGATGAAGGGAAACTCTCACGTGGAGTTTCTGAGCATCGCTGCGACCCGAAGCAACGACCCTGTGGCTTATGTGAGTACATCCACCCTTTAGAATATCAATAACTTGACCATGACGGCAAAAAATAGATATTTATTCTTATTTTCTTCACTGCTTTGGTATAAAAGACCTGCTGTAAATATTTAATTTCTGCCAGCACATGTATTTCTGGACTCGTGGTGGTTCTTCTATTCCGGTGCTGTTAGGTTGCACCTCTATGACATCTCACATAAAAGCATTCCTCAACACTAAACCTAAACAAAGCAGGCTTCTCCAGGGGTCAGCTCGGTTTGTTTTCTCACATAATACTCAGATGCTTGGTCGTAAAGTTACAGACAGAGATACTGCAGATCTTATAAAGAAATTTATGACTTGGCAATAAGAATATTTTCCAGCTTTAAAACGGAGAGCAGCGTGTACGATGTGGATACTGGAGACGTTCATGTGCGCTGCTGTGTGTGTGTGTGTTGCCAGGCATGCGCTGAGATGCTGCAGGAGAACACCAGCTTGCAGAGTCTTAATATCGAGTCCAACTTCATCACTTCAGACGGCATGATGGCCATCATCAAAGCCATGGCGAACAACGCCACACTGGTGGAGCTCAAGATTGACAACCAGGTCAGAAACAAACAAATGAAGCTGTGGATATGATTCAGCAGGTCCAGTTGGTTCAATTTGGTTTCATTCATATGGCGGAAATTCATAACAAAAGTCATCTCAGGGCAACTCACATAGTAAGGCCTGCCCTTAAAGCTGAATAAATCCAAATGATTCCCTTTGTGCCAGCACTTTGGTGACAATCCATTCATCATCTATACATGGCTTAACTTCACTAGGATTGCAGGGTGAAGGCAGGTTCACCTGGACAGGTCACCAGTCTATCACAGGGCTACACTTAGAGACAGACAACCAATTTAGAATCACCAATTAACCTCAACATGTTTCTGGACTATGTGGGAGGAAGCCTGAGAACCTGGAGAGAACCCACGCTGCACGGGGAGAACATGGAGACTCCATGCAGAAAGATCCCGGGTGTCCTCACCGGGACGCGAGGCAATGATGCTAACCACTGATCCACCTTGCAGCCCAACTTTGGTGACAATGAAAAAGAAAAAAACTCACATTTGTTAGAAGAACCAGGCTCAGAGAGGGCAGGACAACAATGAGCACAGGGGAGACCGTTGAAGCCACTAACTACATATCAGAAATGGAGATAGTTGTAGAGAAGACAAAGCACAAACTACAAAACAGAGAGGACACAACATGAGTGATATGCAGTGGTGGCATGGAGAGTGAAAGCAAGGAGACCACAAAAGAGGTGCTCTTTGTGAAGTCCACCAGCAGCCTTGGCCTTTAGCAACACAAATAAGACATGGTTCAGCGTCCCCTGAGCCTTGGAATTTAATCAAAAAGGAATCTGATCTTAAAACTGGGAGCACTCAGATAATATGGTGCTGGAAGATCTTTAGGATGAGATGTAATGTATATATGACTGGCAACCCTGCAGCCAAAGTGGGACAAAGCCACAGTTAGCTTATGTTAACAAAAGATCAAATCCTTATTTTCATCATCTAAAGTCTAAAACAACTGAATTAATCCTTACAGCAAATGAAATGTTAGTAACATAAACGTTATTCTCCAGTTGTACGTCTGAGTTTACCGTCGCATTCCTTCCTGTACAGAGGCAGAAGCTGGGAGACTCTGTTGAGATGGAGATCGCCACCATGTTGGAGAACAACTCCAGCATCCTCAAGTTCGGCTACCACTTCACCCAGCAGGGTCCCCGCGCCAGAGCCGCCATGGCCATCACACGGAACAACGACATGAGTAAGAAACACTCTAATCTCTCATCTGAAACGCTCATGTGAAGGGAATGAAACAAGAAAGTATTTAAAGTTAGCTGGGCAGGATTACGCTGAAATCAGCAACGTGGGGGAGAGCTGCTGCCAGTAAATGTATCTCGAACAACTCCAACCGTCTCTTTGACAGATTATTTCATGTCATGTCGGGTTTTTTCTCGTCTCCGCAGTTCGCCAACAGAGATTAAGATGAAAGCGACGCGGAGCAGACAGGAGAACTATCACTTCAGCCCCTCGGAGCCTGCAGAGACTCGCCAACGACGTCGGCTTTCTCACTGTGCTGCACCGGAGCCGAGCGAATCCTCCCAAATTAATCCGGGTCATTGTGCATGGCGGAAACCGTGTCTAACATCCATTTCATTTCATTTACTGCAGCGAGCTTTGTGTAGACTGCTGAATTCATCATAAAGGCATGTATAGGCCACGAGCAAAAATGTGAAGTGTCTTCTTTGTGATTTTATTTTTTAAATTTTTATTTGTGCATCACCGACATCATCCCCGACAAAAAGTTAACTCTTTTAATTCATGAAAACCTTTTTTTTTTCTTTTCTTTTTTCAATGTGGTGCTACATTATATGTGGGAAGGAAACAAACAAAAAAAAACTGTAAATAATTTAAATAAAAATATATATTCAAGTATTTTTCGTAAATGTTTGGAAAGTTTAATTTTATTGCTTCGAGACTTTTTTTTTTTTTGCACATATGAATATTATTCCAGAGGATGAGCCGCTTTGGTGCAGCTGAAACTGGACGGATTGGTTTTGCAGACGGAACAAGAACAAGAACTTAACAACATGACAAAAGTTCTGCTGCAGACTGAACCGGACCATTAGCGACGCTGCATTAGAAATGACATAAACGACTGAAGTCTTCATGCAGATAATCGCAGCCGTTTAATCCCTCAAAGTCCCTCCTGATCCTCTGACTTCCCCCAAACACCTGAGCTATTTTTACAGCCCACCCTTCACCAACCCGAAACCTAACCGAGCCCACCGAGCTTGAGTTACCTTGTTCCAAATATAAGAGCTAACTTTAAGAGGGTTGCACCCGAGCGCACCCGCAGAGATTTATGAACAGAAACAGCTGCTAACCTCTGAGGATTTTGACAGCATTGCTCAGGCTCCTGCCCTCGTTTCTTTAACCTATTTCCTCGTTTCTTGTGTGCGCGCGCTCACCTAACGTCGAATTTGACATGATCACATGATTTTTCCAAAGGTCACATTCCTAAAGCCCGGCAGGCTCCACTGACATTTGGCATCCTGATATGATTTAAAGTTGCCTTGCCACGGACCGTTCCAGGAGTTTCTCTTGCCTTTGATCGTTCGCAGTAAAGCGCAGGTGTATTTTTGGACGGTAACGCTGGGCGCAATAAACGCTGTGACATGATATATTCACCGTATTGTTTTTTTTCTTTTCAATTTCGTATCGGATGACGATAAAAACTGTAACGCCGAAGACGTGACATTAAAGGTCATCGGCGTTTAATCATCTGTGTCCTCGAACGTTCTCAAGTGTTTACATGTGATAATGCCAAGTCGAAGTGATGAATGAGAAAGATTTTCGAGATGTTAATTGCGTCCCCATGTGGCGGCGACGCTCTGAACTCCAAAATATTGAAGTCAACGTGCTTTCGACACATATAAGCGGTGTCATCAGAACCTAACCCGTGTTAATTCCCTCTGGCCTCTCCGAATGACCCTCAAGGTGTTATCCAATTTATACCAACTGCGCTGAGAGGAGCTCGGAGCAATCACACCGTGACGAATGCTAACTGGTGGTTTCACTACCCAGATTAGCACCAACGCATTCTATCTGCTGCTGATTTATAGCCAAGCTGACGCTGGATTGTTCCCACCGCATGGAAACGACTGAAGTCACGGGAAAGGGTGAACGAAGGGCGATTACATTCTGTAAGTGGTGAGAGACGTTGAGCTGAAAAGCGTTTGCTCAGCTGCTCTTTTCACACTTAAAGGCTCCATGAAGGAGATGTAGGGCTGAAGCTGGAGACAATGACACGGCTCACAGAGACAACATGGTGAGGATCTTGAATTTATTTTAAATACAAGGCTCAAAACTACAAAAATGGCCAAAAAACAAGAAAAATATGTTCAAATAAAACAGAAATATCTTTGAAATGACACAACAATGGTAATACTTTATGGGAGCGAACTGCCAGATGAGGCTTGTTCAGGAATCCATAATCTTGATCTCTTTAAATCCAGGCAGACACTGTATGAACTTGGGCTGAACATCCATCCATCCATCATCTCTACACCGCTTAATCCTCATTAGGGTCATGGGGGGCTGGAGTCTATCCCAGCTGACTCAGGGTGAAGGCAGGTTCACCTGGACAGGTCACCAGTCTATCACAGGGCTACACTTAGAGACAGACAACCAAGCACACTCACATTCACACCTACGGACAATTTAGAATCACCAATTAACCTCAACATGCTTTTGGACCTTGTGGGAGGAAGCCGGAGAACCCGGAGAGAACCCACGCTGCACGGGGAGAACATGGAGACTCCACGCCCAGGTGTCCTCACCGGGACGTGAACCAGTGACCTTAATGCTGCGAGGCAATGGTGCTAACCACTGAGCCACCTTGCAGCCCCGCATGTCACAATATGATTTTTTTTTGTTGCATGTTTTCAGGCCTCCAGTGAAGCCTCTATGGATATTAACTCCAGGCCAAATTACTGCCACATCGGTTGTTGATTCAGTTTGATGTCATCACACCAGCTCAATAATTCCCAAACTGATCGACAATCTGGCACTCGGCTGATCACTTTGATATCTGAAGTTTTGGTCGTCTATCTTGGAGTTGGAACCGTTCCAGTCTGATGAAGTTAACTCAGCGTGCTTGTGCGAGTACAGAGACAAATAAACAAACTCAATGGGACAAACTCGTTCTGTGAAAGGCAGCAATGTGCCGCAAGTCTGCTGGAAACACTCGAGTCACGACTGCCCGACTGAATGTAAAGTCTGATCAGTGTGAGCAGGAGGTTGTATGATTATAATTTAAACTAAATTAAGCTATTAGCGTGAGTTTTGACTAAAATTAAGCGACTTTGAAATAGATAAAAACATACGGTGTCTGCTTGGCTTCGGTCTGCTTGATGTTAAATAGAGGAACTGCCTAAATCAAAACACTCAGTAAGTTAATGACAATCTGATATAAAAATAAGATCATTTCCTGGCATTTCCCAGATGATAGAGTGATAACAGCCTTTACGGGTAAACTGAGTGTTTCCTGGGCAGTTACAGAGCGGTGGTTTAGCTCAGCTTCTGTTACAATGGAAGTGTGAGATGTGCAGGCGTTGATGAATCGATGTAGGAAAACAATGTGAGTCCATGAACAGTACAAATCTGTTTTAAAAAAAAGTCCTTACATGTCGGCTTCTGGCTGTTTCAAGCAGCTGCGTCGTTTCTAAACGTACCACTGTGGTACAAAGTTTTTTGAGTTTTCAGTCCGCTCAGTGGCTCGTAGGAGGAGGAACAAGCGACGCCGGCTCCTCCTCATCTGAATCAAACTCCACGTTTTCATCTTTAATCCACCGTCCGCTCGGGTCTCGCAACCACCCGTCACTAAAGAAAAAACAAAGCAAGATGGACTAAAAAAAAATCTGAGGTGGATAAAGTCAAACTGAAGTGACACAGCAGTGAGGAAGCTCATAACGCTCAGCTTCAATCTTAACACCAACCTCTTTAGTTTGAGGTAATGCTCCAGCTCTCTCTTCCGCTCGGCCGTCATCGGTTCTTCCTTCTGCGTCACTGCAGCCTCGGTCGTGTCTTCTGATGGAAGCGACTCTTCATTGGCTAAAGACAAAAAGAAATCTGACAGCTGGAGAACAGTTTTCCTGAACAAAAAACATCTCCTGTGGCAAACTGTACCTGTTTTACAGTCACTGGAACTGCTTGAAGATAAACTGTGCGAGGCTTCAGGTTTCCAATATGCAGAAGGCATTTTGTCGCCGCTAGGATCTGAACTGGTGCTCGCTGCTCCTTTTTCAGATTTCGTACTTTAAAGGAATGACAGAACTATGTTTAAAAATGTTCACTATGATGTGAATTTGCACATCGACAACCACACACACCTGGTTTTTCTGTGACAGCTGTTGTACGGTACAGTCTTGAGTAAAGCATGATGGGTGAGCCTCCGTGTTTGGGCCAGTAGAGGAGCTGAACTGGAGGGCTCCTGGAACCACAACAAAAGGCTTTAAGAGGACTTTACACTGTGAGCTCATTTGGGAGTTACCAGTTAAGTCTGCTACACGCTTTGTTAAGTTGTTCATGTTCTCCACCAACAGACATAAACTGGAAACTGGCTGGAGAGTGTGTAATCTGTCAGGGTCATGTGACAGTCATGACGGCGCCACGTAATGCATTTCATCCGAGACAACAACGTGTAGGAAAGACGCAAACTGTTCCGCTCATGTTGTTTTCCAGAGATGACTCATTCACCCTCTGCCTGCTGAGTGATGATCCAGCTGATTGCTGTCTGTTGCTGCTGCTGGGATGAAACATGCAGCTTTACTGCATAAGTACGTGCAACAAGAGATTGTGATAAGTTTGCTCAGGGAGTCGACTTTTCTGCAACTCGACACAGCGAACAGGTACAAACCTGTCGACTGTCTTCAGTCTGGATGAAGTTCTCATGTTGTCTTTTGGTTATTTCATTCTTCAGTCGTGCTTTCTTGCCATAGAATCCTTTAAGTCCTGAACAGAACAGAACACACAACATAAAACAGCATTAAGGATTACCTGTTATGACAACATATGCAGTGAGGAATACACATTTATCAACTATGAGCTACAAGGCTGAACTATTTGTGGCGAATATCCGAATGCGATCTTCCTGACAGATACTGCAATTTGATTTGTGAGAAAACTGAATTAGTCCAGCTTCGGTTCAATATTCATCTTGCATGACCGCATGAGAAACCTTTGGAAGACTCCCTGTCTGTCCGACTGTCACACAAGGGGACGGCCTGAATCTGTAAAACCATTAACACAACTGTGGAGCTAGACTATTTGTCCGCTATTAAATGACTCACCAACTACTTTGATTATCACTTGAGTGTCAGCAAAACGGCGAAATTATCCGATTTCAGCTTCCTAAATTTGAATATTTCCAGGTGTCTTTGCTCCTGTATGATGGTACTGTGAATATCTTTGGGTTGTGGACATAACAAGACATTTGAGGATGTCCTCTTGGGCATCTTTGGGAAACGCTGATGAAAGATTTTCATCATTTTCTGACATTTTATAGACCAAACAACTAATCAGTTAATTAAGAAAATATTCAGCAACGAATGAGTGCTTCATGACAGGATTCTGATTTGACATATCAGGAGTTTGGTTTAATTATTCCCCCAAATAGTGGCAGGATCTGGAGTCCTGAGGTAATGTAGTATTTAATATATATTTATTTTTGGTGTCTGTTACAATGAAGAACAGATCAGACTGTCTGCTGAAGTTACTCTAAATCTTCCTAAACACGAAATCAGGGGTGGGCAATCCTGCATGTTTTAGATGTTTCCCTCTTCCATTCAAATGATCAGGATCGTTATCAGGCTTCTGCAGAGCTTGATGATGAGCTGATCATTTGAATCAGGTGTGTTGGAAGAGGGAATCATCTCAAACATGCAGGACTGTGGCCCTCGAGGACCAGAATTGCCCACCCCTGGACTAAATGAATGAACCAAACACCATAAATAAGAGTGAGTGTCACCTTCCAGATGTCTCTTCCCCTTCCTGTGGACTGTCAGCATGTCAACTGTATCAAACACAGGGCGGTAGGAGCACACGAGGCAGGTGTATCTGGAGACCAAATAAAGAAGTTCACGTTCACCATCACGTCGTCAAACACCCAAAGGTAACAAACCAACTTTGCCAAACACATCGAAGTTCATTTCACCTTCCATTTTTCATAAGAGCAGCCTCATCCTCTGGGATAAAGTTAGACAGAAGGTCTGCCACACGCCGTTTCTAAGACAAAAACAATAAGTTAGCAATAGTGCTTAATTCACTTTAAATTGCCTACAGAACAGTGCGGCTTGGTGTTAGCTAACAGCATGCTAACCATAACAACATGTGTAGTTTCAGCTGAAATCTCTTCTACTAAACTAAAAGAAAGCAATAAAAAATAAACTGTCACCTTCAGAATATTCAGCTGACTCTTGTCATCGCCTTCCCTTTTAAAAGACATAATTATTAAGGTTGTTAATCTATAAAACAACCGGTCAGTAGCAGGTTAGCTGCTTCGCCCCAGCTACAAGCTAACTCCTGATAGCAGTGCTGCGTTCCCTGACGAAGAAGGAAATGGGAAATGCGAGTGTTCAATTTGAAAATGCCACCGAGTTATTTTGGAGTTTGGAGTTTTGTAATTCTATTTTTGCTTATTAACTTGAAGAGTCCAGACATCCGCACTTTGTCTCAACTAAGCGCAGCTGTGGGGGCTGTATATTTAATAAAGCTCCAATTAGTTCCACTTATTCCGATTGTTTTCAACGCAACGCTTGTGACGAATCACGGGACTGGTCGCTGATCACGGCAGCCATGGCAACACATGGCAGCAGCAGACAGCTGACTGCGGGAGACGCGAAGAAAACATTGACAAGTTTCTCAACAACTTTTCCGGTATTTGTTTGACAAATGAGAAAAGGCTCAACTCATTGCCAAGTAAGCGTTTGATTTTATCTACGCCAGCGCTTCTGCATGTGCCATTTGCGACACACGGCGACAGTTGGACACTTAAAATATCGAACGAGCGTCGAGATTGATTAAGTTGATAAGTTAGCTAGCAGGCTAACTAAGCTGCTAGTTTAAACCCTGCGCGGGTTGAAGTCGACTGTTAATGATGCTAACAGGAGTTAGGTTTGCTCGTGGCCGCATTTTGCCACCAGCTGGTCGGTTAACGAGTTAGGCGCTTTACGACTATGTCCGGGGAGCGAGCACCTTTGCCCGGCGGGGGGGACGGCCTACTCCGGGGGAGCCGCCGGACGAGGTCCTACGGCAGCCTGACCCGGTCTCCGCTGTCTCCGGTCCGCCAGAAGCGCATCGAACACACAATTCAACCGGGAGAAACACTACAAGGCCTGGCCCTGAAATATGGAGTATCTGTAAGTATGAGTCACCTGTTTTTTTGTTTTACTGCTGCTACGAGAACCATTAAAGTCAGTTTTATTTCTTTATTGCACCTGTAACGCCTCATTTAAAACTCACATTATATTAATCTATCATGCTCTGTAATAAACCTTTTAAACATTGAAGTGACTACAGAACTGGGATATCTCTTTTTGCAAAACTAAGGTGCACAAACTTAGCATCCTTTATTCACTGTGTTGTAGTTTTTAATAATGTGAATGTACTTAAGTTTTTTTCTATCATTGTAGCAGCTGGACTGATGCTCTAACACTTTTTAATCTCCTCCTTTTTTCCTATGACCAGCGTAAGAGCTAGACAAAAATATATAACAGCAACACATTGAATTTTGCTAAGCACAGGGCTAAAATTAAAGTTAAAATAAATTGACAATTAGACACAATTAAAGTTTGACCTTTTTTCTCATTCATTAATCTCTCCCATTCGCCCTTTTTCATGCTTTGTTTTGTCTCTTAACTTTACGGTCCCGTTACTTTACCGTTACAGTTGGCGCCTGCGTTACATTTTATCATTTTCCTTCATTTCCATCTGATGTCCCTTCAAAGTAAAAGCACTTCCGATTGAATAACTAAATTAAAAGAATAGAAAACATTAATACATGACAGATTTAAGTTCACACATGAATTGGAATTATAACAACATTCAGCACCTACAGAATAAGTAGCATTTGAGTTACTTATAATTAGTATTTTTTTTGTTTCGTTGATGATAGATGGATAGTTAGATAGCATAGATAAAGCCTTCAGGAGGGGATCGTCAGTATAAAACTTGCCAGAACTGAAGACACAGGACAGGGCAGAGGAGTAAATACTGTCTGCATGCGTGTTGACTCAGCAGGGATAATACTACATGAGACTATTTGATTTAGCACAAACCAATGCAGAATGTGAGAGTCTTACTGCATCATAGTCCATTATATTCCTTGTTTTCCTTACATAAATGGAGACATTTCCACCATGAATCGATGCAGAAAAGGCACACATTAGATGCATATGAATTTACCAGTATTCAGTATTAGTTTGATCTTGGTTATGGCTCTAATTCATACTATTAGCAACTATTAATTAGCATTAACTCAGTGGTGCAGCGGAGTAAACCTGGTAATGAGTTAGTACCCTCAGCCCAGGTGATGATGTGTAGAACAACCCTCTAATTACATTGTTTATTCGTTTGTTGTTGTATGCTAAGGAGAGATATCAATACACTGTTTAATTGGAATGATGTTTGTTCCTTAACTTCATAAAAGTGAAGCTGGCTTTAGTCAGGTTTTCAACAGGCTCACAAAAGCATTTCTCTCTTCCAGATGGAGCAAATCAAAAGAGCAAACAGACTGTACACAAACGACTCAATATTCCTCAAGAAGTCTTTGTCAATCCCCGTGCTGTCAGACATGGATGACTGCAGTAATGGGGTGGATTTGGCCGAGGAGGGCAGTGATGGAGGCAGCGTTAGCTGTGCTTCTGTTCACAATGGACACAGGGGGAGAACCTCTGAGAAAAAGAAAGAAGATGGAAAAGAAACGGTGCCGGACCTTACTCCAGAGGATTTTTTGAAGAGGTTGGATGGCTTGATAAGCCAATCCAAGGAGGCTGCTGTCAAAGGATGCCAGGAAGCAGAGAAAAGGTATAACTACATGTCTGTCACTGTTTCTTTATTTACACTGGACGTGGCTGTTTCTGTCTTTCTAGCAATACAGAATCCTACAGTCTGGCATTTTAGTTGCTTCTCTGCTGGAGTATTTTATGTCATTGCATTTATTCAGTAGCATTTAATCGTTTGTTCAAGTCCAAGCAGTTGGTGCTGCTTATGGGCGTCTTTCAATTTGTATTTCTTACAAATGACTGTATATTCATAGACATTAATAAAACACATTTGGCAGCCAGAATATATATTTTTTTCCAGGTTCATGTTGAACATTGTATGTGCAAATGTTCACTGCCTGTATTTTGCAAATACAGAGTTGTCCACCTGGTGAGGTCTAGAAATATATTGTGGGGAAGTCAGACGCTTTTGCCCATCCACCTCCCTGAACCATTTCATTGTGTGAAAGGAAACGCTGCCATTGAAAAGAAAATGGTTAATTCTGTATGTGAATGTGATTCTTAGTAGACCGGTTTATTCTGTGAGCAGGACTCATTGTCTCACAGCAAGAGGCGTTCTTTCAGAATAATAGTGAAAGCTGCCAAGGATGAATACGGGCTGAATCACTTGAGACTCATCCTATCTTCTCATCTGTTTTTTCTTGGCAGGGTTGCGGCCCTAGAAGCAGCTTGCACCAGCAGGACACCAGATTGGCGGCCGCTTACAAGGTCACAGAGTGTCTTTTCATCTTCCAGACTGCAGCAGCAGGCAGCGCAGGGGGCAGTACCCCTCACTATCACCAAACTCACCAAGACACTGAGAGACAGGGAAGATGAGATCTTTGAATTGTGACATGCTGCTTCTTCTGCCTCGCTTTCATTCTGAAAGAAAGTTTTTTTTCCAGAAAGCCATGTTGCACGGTTTTACCTCCACGGTCGGCTTTGGGGGACCAAAAAATCGAACCCTGATGATCCCACTGCTGCTGTGTAGAGTTCAAGTTTGAATGTCTTGCCACACTGCCATTTAATACAGACATTATTACACTGTGTAGTTTAATTATTGTTTTTTTTTTTTTATGAATGTTGCACATTTTTGTCTTTATTTATTTGGTGAAACATACTGTAGAATGTGCCGTCTAGCTTGTTCTCATATGCAGGAAATAGGAGCACGAAAGATTACAAACGATAATTCAGTCACATGTGATTTCAGTCATATGACTGCTCATGTGGTCGGCTCGACAACGGGGCGTGTGTGTAACGCTGCCTCTCATTTCTCAAACTAAAACCTTTAGTTATAGAATGTGAAATATGTTTCATCATAACAGTGCTTATAAATGAGGTTTCTGGTTGTTGTCGGTGAAAACTTTACACTGTAACGTAGCCAAAGGTGTATAAAAAGAATAGATGGTGTCTTCCATAATATATTTTGACAGCAGTCTTTTTATTGTTTGTTAGGGGTCTGGGTTTGATTTCATTTACGTTTTGTGTAGTTCCTTTGAAAATAAAATGATCCCATGTTAAATTGGTTTTTCCTACATTTTTTTCTTAAAGTATTTTACCAATTGAATGTCAAATTACATTATTTGACTGTTCCATCAGAGGAGATCAGCTGGGACTTCATTTTTCCTCACTTGAAGTCCGCATCATGTAAAACCCAAAGAACAACACGTTGCTTTACCTCAGCCAGAGACTGCGATCCGGTCCACAGCAAATCATGAATTACAGGATCAGCGGTCAACCTTGTGCCGTCAGTCTTTTTCTACATGCTTCTAAACATGTTTTGAAACTGCAGAGTGATGGTGGGGTTATTTGCTTTATTATTGGCTGCCTGGTCAGCTGGACGCCTCAGTAAATACTGCCGAAGCATCGCCTCCACCACCAGATGGCAGCGCTGCATCACAGTGGCGTTGTTCCCTGTCTGCTCTCTGTCCAGCTGATGGAACTCTTCCTCTCCAGAATGCATCCTATCAGTAGTTCTGATTTAAACATTTCAATAATTAAACATCAGATGACATTTTTAAATGCTAGTAAATTGGCCGATACATGATAAATCTGTTCAAGTTTGCTCGCTAAAGTGTCTGAATAGACAATTAGGCATCACAATTGTACAGTTTATTCTATATGTATCACCTATAAACAATACAAACTCGACTCCACAATCTTTATTCTTTTTCCCACACGTTCTCTGAGAACTTCGGGGCTGCACATTTGTTCTCAAATCACTCGTCTTACATTGCAGGTCCTCGGCAGCAGGTAAGACTTTTGAATCATTTGTCCCAACGGTTCAGAGCCTGTGGCGAGCTCTGCCTGTTGATCTCCCAGTGTCTGTTCTGAAACGCTTCGCCCGGCGTGCGTCATATTGTTCCGTCCTCCACCAGTTTGTTGAGTCCTTTACAGATCTTGGTGAGGTTGGGTCTGAAGTTGCCGTTGGGGTCGTATAGCTGGGTCAGGAGCTGCGGGTCGGAGTAATGGTTGAAGACGTGGTTGATGCGGCCGTGGGATTTGGGCGTGAGGTGGGTGTTGACCAGCTTCAGCAGCAGATCCCTGCAGCTGGACAGCAGCTCCGACATCACGGCCTTGTCGAAGGTGAAGTCCACCTGTGTTGATCAAGAGATGAGTTTAGAAAGACTGATTCTAAATACACCGGTAATATCCAAAACAGCAAGCTCCTTTGTTATGGACTAATTAAAGACCCCCTCAGGTGAAAATCAATTTTTAAAATATCTTGTTAGCATAGCCATATGGTGCTTTTTATAAGGTAGTGAACAATATGAGTGAAATAAGCTGTCATGGCTGAGTGTTTCCACCTTACAACTGCAGCGTTACAGATGGATGTCTGAGATTTCATACATGCAAGAACCTAACTGATCAGTTTACTGGGTTTTGTTTTCTCCATATGATTATTTTGCTTAAGAATTGCTTTCCAGGTCAAACACGTAGAGCAGAGTTACTCCAGCATTACATTAATTTCAGGTGGATTTGTGCATTCCAGAGGACGCAGAGCCAGTTCCAATCAAAAGGGATTATTTTCATGGAAAAACGAACACACAGATGAGTTTTAAGGAGTTAAATCAACACCTGGAGAGCAACTTAAAGTCTCATTGCGCTTTATCTGTTGAAAAAAAAAAATGAATAAAATGCTTTCATCAGTTTAAATCCAACCACAAATAGTTTCTACAGGTTATCATCTGTTTCTCATAGTGGCACCCTTTCTTGCCATTGTAGCACAGGGTAAATATATAACCAGAGCGCGATACAAACTTATGTTAGAGAATGAAACAGGAAGTTAAGCGTTGTATTAAAATAAAACCAACACAACCTTTGAGCCACACACGTAGCGCACGTCTGAGTACAGAGAAGTTCAACGATTTAATGTTGTAAATGAGTTTGTTACTGAAGATATTTTACTGTGAGTCATTCATTTAGTCGTTGGTTTTGGACAGAGTGACCTGCACTCACTTGGAAAACATTAAGGCGTCAAACGCTTGGTTGTTCGTTTGTTTATGAGCTTGTGTTCTTGCAGTTGGCAGCACCTCCAGGCCTGACATATATGATGCACACAAAGCTTTTTTCCCTCTTTTGAAGTAAAAAGAAGTTCTTAAATCTAACATCTGGCTTTTTAGATCCTGCACAAACCATTGAAAAGTGAATATGAAGAGTTCATTTGCAAAAACAGAAAACTCCATTTTTGTAAATTTTCAGAAAACCTTTTTTTTTTGGTTTTTTGCTTGAGAAAATATTAATCAGACTGAAGTTGAGTGGATTTGACTCAGTAGAAATGACATGACAACAATAGAGATAACGATGGAAAAGTGGGTTTTCTGAAGGTTTGTGAGGCTTGATCTGTTTTTGCACATGAACTCTTCACATGTGCACGTGTACCTCGTAGAAGCTGATCGCCGTCATGGCCCCCTGGTGCAGCTTCTTCTTGAAGTCCTGGGCCACTCCCAGCTCCTCTGTGCTGAAGCGGTTGTTTCTGAACAGCACGCCGATCTTCACGGCGATCTTGATCAGGTCTTTGATGACCTTCTGAGCCTCAGACTTGTTTCCCGAGTAGCCCTTGGAGACGATGTACAGTTCGTCCAGGATCTCGCTGGTAGTGTCGTCGATGAACATTTGCACGGAGCTCCTGGTGGCCATGGAGCTGAGGATCTTCTTCTGGGCCTTCAAGGCCATGTCCTTGGAGCTGAATGCATCCATGGTTCGCCTGGATTATCAATGAAAAGCAGTTTTCATTTTAATCACAGTCTTGATGAAGAAACGATGGGGCCATTCGACTGTTTTAGTGCCCGCATAAAGATTTTACTGCTCTCTTTGAGAATATTTAAATTCTGCGTATAGACAGGCAGCTGAGTGATTAAAACCGAAGAACTAAATGATGCAAATCGGTGGTTTCCAGCAGTGGGGCAGAATAAAATATTCTGACTTAGCGCTTATAAATTGCCCAACAGGACATCAATATACCGAACATGATACTCTCAATCACAGAGGCGAAAGGATTTAACATTTACAGCTTTTTCTGAGGCAATTGATTGCTCGTTATTTTACACAAGTTCGACTGCGTCTCTGCAAAACAGCCTCAAAAGCTGCCAGCAAATCTAAAGCAACTGCTGTAAGGAGTAAACACACAGTTTTCTTCTTCCCTATTTCTAAAAGTGGAGGCCTTCCTGAGTGTGCTTTCACCCTCACAAGACGAACAACCTTTTTTTTTTTTCTTCCACACCTCAATGCCATTTGGCCAAACTTTTTCTGCCAGAAAACCGGCACTTCCTGTCGAGTCGTTGGAGGTTAAGTGTCACGCTCAAGGTGAAATGGTCGGTTGTTATGGAGGCCGTGGAGGGCAACACATGTTCGCCTCTCGTGTCCAAATTTTCCAAATCATCTAGAGATCGGAGGCGGCAACCCTCCAGCCGTTACTCTAACCTTCAGGTTGTCATCCATCCTGATGCACATCATCGAGGTCCATATCGGCAGCATCATTAAAAGACATTCAAGCATATATTTGTAAAAATAAACACATTCAGCATTGAAATTTGTAACCCAGCTTCCGTGCAATGCTAGTTACAGTGTTTGTTTTCGTGTCTGACATGCACACATGATGCCAAAAGGGAAAAGTGCCATGGAAGAGGCCCCACAGCGGCTTTTAATTCCTCCGCCGAGACTTCAACCACACCTAGCATCCAACGCAGGGAGCCCCCCCCCCGGGAGGTCATCAGCATGCATACAGCGCGCTACGACAGCAGTACAAAAATCCACTCTTTATCTTTTGACTGTCAACACAGTTTGAATTAATTCTATTTTAATTCCATTTAATTTCCCTCTAATCTCTGACATGGAAGCAGGCAGATTCGAGGAGGATCGCTCGCAGAGGAATACTTACATTTACATTTTGTTTATCTGATGATCTTACCGGAGAGGCACGCAAGACCGGGCAAGCGAAGTAAAGTTTCATTCCCACACCTCCCCGAAATAAAGACGGGAATTATCAGAGCAATGTGACTCGTACAATAGATAAAGCAAATAAGTGTCTTTGTGGAATGCTTATGCAAAACAGATAAGTCCCAGTTATATCTTCAGTTCCACAGCTTAAGTCTAAGTCTGAATGCTTAGTTTCCACTTCACCTTAATCCAGAGTACGTGTGATGAGTAAGACAGAATCAACACAGACGTACGGTATCTTCAGCAAACATCGCCGCCTCCGAGTGTCTCCTCTCCGACTCTCATTCGGTCTTCTATCCCTACATGTGTGTCAGAGTTGACCGTGCAAACAGCTTCCGAAAACATCTTTCTGTGCAATTTTCTGCACTGAATCCCACTTCTGGCCTGTGTGGACAAGTATTTGAGAGCAGCAGGTAGACTGCATAGCTGAGGCAGGTCCGTGCCTGCTGCTGCTGCTGCTGCTGCTGATTCCTCATTGCATCAGCGCCAGGGCAAGAACAGAAAGCGAGCACCCTGAACCCCCAGCGGCTGTCTGCTTCTGTTATTGAAACATCCTGTGCATTAGCAACAGCAGATTGTCAGTAAGCTGTCGGTTAAATGACTTCCTGATGGGCTGTTTTTAATGCAATTTTTTTTTTTTTTCTCCTTCGTCGATGTTCCAGTTGTCCAGCTGCAGCAGTGTGAGCAAAAACGACTACATTAACTACCACATCATGCAAAACAGTGCAGCCCCCTCCCCTCATCCCCGGCACGCATCCCCAACATCCATAATAAGGACACCGTCACTTTTATAGGATATCTCAGCGGGTTCCGTTTCAACCATTCATTTTGAACAAGTGTCACATTTTCTAATGGCTCGCTTCGTTACGAAAACTTTGCGTTCCCTGTGGGGAATTAAAGAACATTCATTAGATTAATTTCCCTTAACAATGATAATGGAAGTGGAGCCGTGTGATAGCTATTTCAGATTCAAGCTTCAATCTCATTTATTTGCTAAAAAGACTACGGGGATTTGAGGGACGTGCACAGTGTGCAGTCATCAGCGAGTATTCCACACTGCGAAGCTCCCGCAGCAGGAGACGGCTCGCTGCTTGGCTTTTTTTTTTTTTTTGTGCGTCTACATTGTTTGTTTTATGCAGCTCTGTCGGGGGGGTCGAGGCTGTTTGGAGAACATTGCCATACAAGTACTTTTTTTTCCCCCTGCTTGTAATGGACATCATTCGGTCGGTCACGCCGAGGACGCGCTCGGTGTTGGGCAGCAATTTTCTGGTACAGATGGATTGAAGAGGGGCCTTTAAGCATTTATCAGTTTGTTGTTGACATCCACCAGGGAGAGAGTGCATTACATGTTCAAGTGTTTGTTTCCTCTCTCAAACGCCTGGAACTGGAGCCGAGCAGCATCTGTGTGCTGTGTGAGGATCTAATATTGAAGGAAAAACAACAAAAAAAAAACACAGAGAGAGCTATTACAGCAGAGATGGTGCTAATGAAGTTTCAGTGTGTGCTCGGTTAATGGACAGTCAAAGAGAGGCTGCTGATTGGTGGAGCCATCCAGGCAGGCCGGAGAGGTAAATATTTAGCATTCCTCAGATGACTCCAGCGTGGAGATCAGCGTTTGTGTACATGTATGTGCATGTGGATGTGCATTTTTCAGCACCGGTAGTTTCCGGTTGTTTTTTACATGCAGGTATTTGCAAATAAAATCGTACATTTGGTCTTTGTGTTCTTTCCCATTCAGGCGTTTTTGAATATAATTCCTCTCGCAGGTTTCAGAGGAGCCCCGTTTCACCGAGCAGATCAAAAACGTGCTTTGTGCTGTTCTTGGAGTGCAGCAGGGCCTTGTTACTTCCACTAACTCGCTGTGTTTTCATCACCAGGCCTGGGCTTTGGGCAGACCGCCGGGTCGAAGCTTGTGATACTGAGAGCGTTGGGTCTCTCTACAGCCTTTGATCAGATTGAACAATGAGAATGTTCCAGGAAAAAAAAACAAAAAAAAAGCACAACAAGGAGGCCATATTTGGACAGGATGGTTGGCGGTTGCATTGAAGTGTTCTTTTCTTCTGGTTACGAACCGGAGAAGATAAAAGACGAACCAGAGAAACACTGAATTTCTGAGTCTTTACTCAGCAACTTTCTGTAGAAGGAAGAGGACTCTGCCAGGATGAAGTGTCACTTCCGTTTTGTGTTTTCAACTGCGGGCTCAGTTGAGATCTAGTTTTTTTCATTTTACCATCTCGCGTAACTTGATGGTAATCTTGTCTCACTTCCTTCTGCCGGTTTGTTAGGATTCATTCAGTTTCATATTTATTTTGACAACCTCTGACCAGCGTGTTTGCTCGAACAAAAATTGCTTCAATTACGTAGCAGACGAGGAGGCATGTTGAAATCCTCTAAAAGCACATATTGCAGCTTCTCTTTCAATATTGCACAACTTTCCAGAAGTGTCGTTGTTCGAGCCTGCCACCCCGTCTGCAAACGCCTCAAAAGGGAAGCGAAACAGAGCAGTTGGCTCGTTGGTTGATGAGTGAGTTTGTGTTTGCCCTCCCTCCACCACCCTCCACCACCCCCACGGCAGCGTAAAGTGACATTACAACCTTTCACTGTCTCTGGCTGCGGCTCGACATGCTTCAAATCAAAGTAGGCCAGTGAAGAAAGTCCACCGCCTCGAGATTTGAGTTGAGCAACTCCCGGCCTGTGCAAACAAAAAAATGTGAGCTCTACATCTGTGCCTGTCACTGTGCTTGTCCCGGCATGACTGTGAGCGTACATGCATATCTCCCAGCTCGTGCTCAAGATGGGGAAGTGGAAACAAGTCGCACAGTTTCCATCCTTCTTACTCAGTCTGTCTGGGCGCCAACTAAGAATAAGACCCCCAGAAAAACAGAGACACACCACACATCAGGGCCCCCAAAGGTGAATTATTTTTAAATAGCACGTGAACAAGTCTCTTACCTGTGAGTGTGCCGAGTCCCCCTCCCTCCTTGTCAGATATCTCTCTCTCGCTCTGTGTATCAGGTGGACAGCACAGGCCGCTTAACCTAAAGAGATCCCTTCATCTCCACCGAACCAAAAAGAAAAAAACACCCCCCAAAAAAGAGCAGCCCTCCTGCAGCGCTTCTGTCAGTGCTTGCCACCCTGTCTTAAGATAATGTTGAGCTGTACTTCCTTGAGGAACTAAATTGCTATGACACACCCCTCAGCCTGTGTGTATGTCTCTCTCTCTCTCTCTCTCTCTATCTCCCTCCCTCTCACTACGCTGGTGTGTTTCCCTCTGAAATTCAAATTCAAAAACCCTTCTTCACTGTATTCCCCTCCACAGCCTCGTCGCTCTCTGGCACTCTGCTCTGAATCCGTCCGGCCGCTCTCTCCTCTGTATTGCTGACGTTGTGCCTCTGCTTGTTCTGACAAGTGAAAACCCCAGAAAGAATTTACCAGTGATCCAGTGATGCAGCCAGTTGAAAGGGGAGCGGCTTAACCCCCTTTTTCTTTTTTCTTTCAGTATGTGTGTGTTCACCTTGGCTGGAATGCGGCTGCTGTCAGTGCTGCCGTGTCCCTCCCTCTTATTCAGGAATCATAACAATGAGCAGGAGTGTGTGTGTCTGTGACTGACATAGGTGTAGAGAGGCATGACTGTACGACAACTTCACGCCGTTGCACAACCTGCAGTCCTTTTTGTTTCAGGCTTATGATCAAAGCACGGTTCCATCGTGACGAATAACAAAACCTGATATAGGTGTTTCCGTCTGCCGAGGACCTGCAGACAACCACATGTAGTTGTCTTGTTTAAGTTACCGTATGACATTTAAAGACTGATTTCATTCATGCTGGGATTTATTCCACTGAATTAAAGGCTATTTGCTATAAAAATCTGGCATTTTAACTCCTTTTTTTGGGGACATACAAAGCTAAATC
>NW_007578961.1:47407-54629 GCF_000690725.1 Stegastes partitus | reverse complement strand
TAAGCGGTGTATAGATAATATATGGATGGATGTCCCTTAATGAGTAACTTTCCATGGCATAAAAACATCATAACCCCGCTTCGACTTGTGAGGTTCATTGTTATCACATCGTAAGCTAATAAACAGCTAAAGTCCAACATCTCTCTCATGAATGAAGCTCTGTTAAACCGTTTGAAGTCTTATCTAAATAGGTGACATATAAATACGCGAGAGGATTATGTAGAATACAATCCAGAGTAACCGACAACAGAGCAATCAGTGTCGGCAGCTCCAGCAAACATGTCCGCCGCTCTGAAGCTGTGAATTCAGTGATTCATTTCGAATCAGGAAGTGTCCGCTGCTTCTAGAGCCCTGTGTTGATCTATATATTTATCTGAATGGCAACCAGCTGTGCTTGAAGAGCTCATTGGCCGAGGCTCGGGCCGTCCAAGAGAGAACACCGAGCACTCGCAGATGTTAATTGTTGTCAGATGTTGGGGGGTTAAAGGTGCCGCTGAGACCCAGCTGGCCCGTGAGGAGTGTCTGGATAGGATGCAGCCCACCAGAATGCACCGGAGACACCAAACACACCTGCCTCTTTGTTTTCGCCTCCCACTCAGCCCTTCTGCAAGAAATTAACTCGAGTAAAGTCACGGTAAACTTTGCAACTGCAGAATGAGGTCTGTCACCCTGGCAACAGACAGGAAATAGTGCTTAAGCGGTTTCCTGATGGCTTCCTCTTTATCGTGTAATGACATCTCACAAGGAAACATCAGCAGGGAGTGCACAGCTGAAGATCTGTGTGTGTGTGTGTGTGTGTGTGTGTGAAGGAGCGCACACCCCCTGAAATGAGCCCTTACCTGTCTCACCTCCGTACTGTACACAGCTTACGCACTCGCCTCTTTTGGTTATGAGATAATAAGAGGATCTTAAATTATGTCACTTATCTGTCATTAAAAGATCACAGGAACCTTTCAGCCTCCAACCTTACGCACACACACACACATGCAGCCAGTCACATAATGGCAGAGTGTTATCACCGGGTGACTAAGACAGGAATAACCAACTTCACAACCACTGAGGTCAGACAATTGCGCCTGAAGATTTGGAGCCTGAATTGGACGGTGGATTTGGTGAGCTTAGGAACCTCTGTGCACTCCAACTCGAACTGTTGCGAGATAGATGGATCGAGATGAGCGAGTGCAGATTTAATAAGATGCAGCTAACAGGGATTCACTTTGTAAACCCCCTTTCCTTCTCACTTCTCTTTTTTTCCAAACCTGAGGGATCCATTCTGGTGCCTGATTCTTCTAACTTTGTTCATTAATTCGAGGCTCCTTGTGGTTGTTAAAATGTCTGCAGATGACACCGGACCAATAGTCATTTACCCACATCCTCTTTGCAGCTCTGCTCTTGTTCAGTAGCCTGGCGATTTCAGAATAATTTCCTGGACCTTTTGTGGAAAGAAGCACCTTCTTTGGCAGACCAGTAGCTTTAATGTCCACTTGCTGCACTTCCAGTTAACCACTGACAGGTAACTGCTGATGTAATTTAGGTAATCTGTCCACTGCTGCAGCTCGTGTGAATGCAGAAGTATGAGCTTCGTCGTGAGAAAGCTGAACACACAAGGCCTTTGCTTCATCAAACCCTTGAAGTGAAGACGGTCTGTCATTCAGACGCTGTTAATTTTCCTCTCAGCTTAGTTCTGAGGCCATGGGGCATGCACGATATCTGTGAGATCTGACAGTGCATCGAGTGATTTATACAGAACCAATAAACAGAAGACTGGACTTAAACTTGCTGTGTGACAAATGATTTAATTGCATGTTATAAACCTGTGAACTGTATGTGAGGTGAAGGAAGCATAGAGTCTGAGTTGCCATTAGGTCCTGACTAATCCACGTCTCCATGTGGGAAAAAAGTGTAATAATAAGTAATTAATAAAGTCAATCTCTCACTTTGGATATGCTCATATGGATCCTGCTGCTGTTTGATGCTGCAGGTATGTGATAAAGTCAGAGGAGAAAGTCTTACAAACACCTGGGAGCAACGTACTGTTTTAACTGCAGTGCTTAGAGATGTCGCTTTACCATCTTTAGCCTCAGTTGGTGGCAGATGAGGTGTAGCATGGACGAGAGGAGAAGGTTCAAACCTTTGAACCTGCTTCAATTTCTACAGCTGAGACCAGAGCCGAGCGTCAGAGGAAACACTGGCACAGAGAGATGACCACTGATCCACAAGTTTACACTTTGCCTGCTGCTTTTTTTTAACTGTATTTTTTATAGACATCTTGTTTTGTAGTGCAAAGGGAATGAGAAAAGTGTTTTGCGGTCTTGTTCACAAGCTGTGACTTGTGCGCTCTCTGTGAAGTTCAACATTGGTGCTAAAATGCAAATGAAGCCTTCCCCAAATCGCTTCACACGACTCAAAGTACGTGGATGTCTTGTGCATGGCTCTCCGTTAATACGATGCCACGCAGTGTTGAAAGAGATATGTTACTGACCTGGTGAGATTGTTTTTGAGACTTTTACGGAAAAGTGCTTATTAGACGTGAAGCTGACACTTAACAGGAAGGAGTGCACGTCTGAAAGAGGCTAAAGCTTCTTATAATGAATTAGTATTTGTTGTATTAGAATTAACAAACTGCACTCGTCTATTAAATATCAGTTCATGAAGAGTCATTACGTCATTTGCTGAAGGGTTTCCATCTTCGAGACCGTCCTGCGAGAGCGTCAGTCACTTCAGCAGGTGTCACACTTTCACATTTGAGCGACAAAACCCTCTCGCAGCTATAGAACATGTAGAGTAGGTCACCCCCTTTTTCGAGAGCGAGGATGGAGAGTTCCCACCAGCCTCGAGCCAAGAGCAGACGCATTGTGGTTGCACATGTAACTGGGAGGTTGATGTCATGAAATCATCAATCAAATGGTGTCATGACTTGGTTTAAAAAAAAATAAACACACGAGGGTTTGGTTGTCTGTACAAACAAGTTTTATATAAATAAACACTATTATACAGTGAAACCAATGCAGATACATACAGAAACTAGAACCTAATACTGTGAAGTCAACACCCAGTTTAAACAAGATCAAATACAACCTGTGGTGACATCTACTCTCAGTGAATTAAACGAAGCATCCGTAGACTCGCTTTAATTTGTCGATTTCCCCCCAAAAAAACAAACTTGTTCTCATTACACATTTTAATACAGTTTCCGTAGCAGTGAGTTTATGAAGTAATACGACAAACAGGGAGAGAAAAATAGAAGCAAACTCATTCTGGTGGCTGTTATTATACCCGTAGTACAAGTGTGTGGTGTTTCTCTGTGCTGTTTTTACTGTAGAGGATGTTGCACTTCCTTTTTTTTTTTTTTAAACAGTTGACATAAGGAAGGCGTGTTGTGAAACCTGTAAATTCTCAGTATTCAAGCTGACGATAGAACCGAACTGCTGATTTCTATCACACGAAACCAAAAAGAAAAAAGACAGGATGCATGAAATCAGTGAAACAAATGAACGGCATGAAAATGTTCTCCATCTGACAGAAGATAAATCCAGAGTTTATGAGTGTAATTGGTTTTATTAAGCCATCGATACAACAGCACCCTGTTCCCGTTCGCTTAATGTTGCACAAAGTTTACTTCAATCTAAGCGGGAGATGTTGGTCCTCGGTTTGTATCACTCGGAATTTAATTAGCTGGAATTTGTTAAATCATCAGTAAAAATGAAACGCCGGCTTCGTCTTGCCCGCGATTAAATCTCAATCGTGGTTTTCGGTATCAAACCCTCGTCCCGCTCACAGGATGCAGCAGGAGGCGCTGCGCATGGGCAGGTTGGCGGGCAGCTTGGCGTACTGCTGCCTGATGCTGTTTCTCTTGTTGTTGAGCAGAGGACCTGGGTTCTCCAGGCCGTCGGCGGCCGGCGAGGACTCCGGGTTTGCATTTCCCTGGGGCGCGTCCGACTTGGCCCCCTTGTTGTTTTTAGTCTTTTTGGATTTCTCCTTCTCCTGAGACTCGGCTGAAACGGCGGGGGCTTCGTTGGCGGCCTCCGGCGTGGGCAGGGTGTCCGGGGGGAGGTTGCTCGGGCTCGGTTTCCCTTCCGCTTGCTCCTCGTTGCCGGCGACGTGGAGGTTGGAAGCCCGGCGTTTGGCGCTGGTGCTTGTGGAGCTAGGAGTTACAAGTTTGTTGAATTCACAGCAAAAATCAGACACTTGGGATGATGATGTCAGCAAACAAGCATTTCCAGTTTTGTCCTCAGGAGGAAAGAACTGGCTGATTTATTGGGGTCTGCGTCATTTTCTTTAAACACGCAACAGTGAGTCTGTCTTTGGTATTTAATCTATTATCCATGAAATCAATACACTGCATGATCACTTTCTAGACCAGTATCGTTTCTGTATTAATCATACTTCTCCTTTTGTTTCCAAAAAAACATATTCTAGAAACAAGACAGCACTGGGAGCAAGTGACCAAAGCAGCAGGAACATTTCTTGTTTTATGAAAAATAACTCTCAGCGGCTTGATATGAGACGAGAGGAGCTGTTAAAAGTGGTGTTTTCTATTGTGTTGTGTCTCGCCTGTTTTGTTTCACCATTTCTTATGTTGCTCCAGTAACCCAAGGGGTTGCGCTGCCCCATGTGAGGGCAGAAATGTGTTTTTGATGAGCAGCATCAAACACAGGAAAGCAGCTAGAACAGCCTTCCAGTTTGTTTGCTGTCTTGTGCTGCAGGGGGCAATGAGCACAGCTCTGGCTGAATCAACAGGGGGCAACCTGAGTCCACACTGTGTGCTGCAGAGGAGGGATTCTTTGGTGCCGACTGCTCTTCTTTTCTCTACTCACCCGTTAGAGCTCTTGTCCTCAGAGTCTTTCTGTTCGCTGCTGTAGCGCAGCTCCGCCGGGGTCTTGAACGATAGATCCTTCTTTCCTTTCAGCCAGTAGGTCTTCATGTAGCCTTTACCCTGGAAGATGTTGGGAGGATGTGTCCAGTTTAGCACAAAACCGTTCACACCCACGCCAAAATTTTGACTTATAGTGTATTTTTATTTGACCAAAATGCTTCTTTTGGTTGGAAAAGACATTAATAAATGACTAAAGATGGTAAGACTTTGTGATATTGAACTAATTCTATGTTTTCTTTACATTTCAACTAAAAATGCATTTTCTAAAATTATTTACACTTCTTGAAATTGTCCAGAAATCCAAAAAATTCCAAATGGTCCTGGTAATTTCTACCTTATAATACTGATACAGTTCCCTCTCCAGTTTACTCGTCAAATGCAAGTCATGTCGGTTAAAACCAAAGAGCCTCGTGAGTTATATCTGAAGTCATATCCATGTGTTTTTGAAAAATCCCAAAGGGCGTGGTAGGAAGCTGAAAGAGACCCCAGTGCTGGCAAGAATGGTGAGAGGCCAAGAAGACTCCGAGGATCTACACCAAAGCCGTCGTGATGAATCTGAGCAACTTCGGTACCAACGTCACAATGCTGGTCTCTGTGGAATCCAACCAAACAGGACTTCACGTCTCCATTAAAGGCCCTCAAAAGCCCGACAAACCTTCGCACCTGGACTAAGAAGAAAGCTGTCGGTCATCATGGAGTTGCTTGGACACAAAGACGCAACATTTGTTTAGCAAATAGAAAATAAACGCGTTCAATGTCAAGAACACCGTCTCAAAGGTCAGACATGGTGGATGGGAATGGAATGCTTGGAGGATGTTTTTCAGCCAGTGGGCCAAGCAACCTTGTCAGAGTAATTGGCGTCAAGAGAGAACATTATGATTCTGGAGGAATACTTCAGGCAGTCTGCAGAAAAACTTGGTCTTGTGCAGACACTGGACTGAAACATACAGGCAAAGTGGTGAAGAAATGATTCACAGAACACAATATGAGCATTTTGGAGCGATCGAGCCGGACCTGAATCTGGGGATGGAGCGATACAAAATCCCAGTGGAGAGATTAAACAAACCTTATTAGCAATAATAAGACCTCTGTGCTGTGGTGGCAAATAAAGGGTTTGCCACAGATTAATGAGAAAAACCTACGGAAGTGGTTAATATTTATAATTACAATCTCCAACACAAGGTCTTTTGTCGCTTGTTTATGTAATTTCCAGTCGGAAGAATCTGACCAATCAAATAAAAACTCGTTATTAATCAAAGCTCGGCACGAGTATGAATCGTTTTCAGGGTGACTTGATGAATCTGCTTTGTATACGTTTTATTTTTTATAAAATTGATTAACCAAAACTAAAACTCTTGGACTGTCGGGGCCAAACTATCTCAGAGTGGATATTTTTAGTCGTACTCAACTCTACATAAAGGTCAGTGTCCCGTCTTTAAAATTATACACCTCGTCTTGAAATTAAGAGCTTAAAATTTACAGCTGCAAGACTGGAACTGTAACGGCCTGTAAAGCGGTAATCATAACGTCCATCTCAATCAGAGGCCGGCCATCATTTACAGAGAACACGACAGGTAGCGAAAGATCCGCGTCCTTGGCGACCGCTCACCTTTACGAAGATTTTGCCCCTCTCCTCGATGATGTAGGGCTCGTGCTCCAGGTGGTCTTTGGTGGTCTGACTGATGTGTATCTGCATGCCCTGCTCAGACAGACGCACATACAGCAAACTAAGCTAAAGCTGAGCACGTAAACACAAGCTCCTCTCAACTCTTAAAAAGAAACCAAACTATTTAGCAGACTATACTCATTGTAGAGTTTTCTTGCTTGGTGGGAATGTATTTGGGGGTGAAATTAAGCCTGCAAAAACTGCTTCCTCCTTTTTAATTTACTTTCTTTCCATCACAGAGCAGTTCTCCCACACAACAAGACATCAACTCCTATTACTGTAAGTAATGGAAAGCAAATGAAGTGATTAGCCTGTTGCATCAACTCAAAAGCAACAAGCGCAGTGGCATCATTAAGCAGAAAATGGTTTTCTCTTCTAATCTACATGAATTTCGACTGAGGGAAATATGAACGCCGTTGCAGTTATTTATATTACAGCCGCCGGTTATTTAGCACATTTTGCCGGCTGGCGGGTTTATTAACAATGTTAGCATAGTCACCACTCCGTTGCTCTCCATCCTCGAGGCCGTGTTCACGGTGTCGCCGAACAGGCAGTAGCGAGGCATCTTCAGACCCACCACGCCGGCCACCACCATGCCAGAGTGGATACCTGAGAGACAAAGAACAGAAAAGGAATCGGTCTTAAGCTGCACGAATCCACGTCAAACCTCCCAAACAAAA
>NW_007578961.1:28657-46122 GCF_000690725.1 Stegastes partitus | reverse complement strand
TCTGTGTCTTGTTCTGTGCACTTCATCTGGGCCTTCTGGTTGAAGGAAAATCCTTCTGCTACGCCCCAAGATCTCAAAATCATTTTTTTTGGGACTGTTACCGAAAGGCAGCAGAGAGTTTGAGTAGATAAAAAGCCTCAACTTCAGCTGTGTGAAGTCCAAGGATCAAGCCACTGATTCCCTCCCAGTTCTGCGGTTAACCCTGACCTCATACGAACAGCAACAGGGAACCTGCAAAACATCCAAATAATCTGGATGCCTTATCGCACATGAGCCGGCAAAGCTCCAGACAGTTTCGCTGTCTCACCGACTCTGATCTGGATATTATCCCCGGTTGAGGGGTCTTTAAGGTGGTCGATGGAGCTCAGCATGTCCAGGGCCATGTCGCAGATGTGGTGCGCGTGAAAGGTGGTCTTGTTGGGCACGCCCGCCACCACCATGTAGGCGTCACGGATCGTCTCCACCTGGACACAGAGGATGGCGACGAGTTGTACGGCGGGAATAGAAATGCAAATTTGCAAACTTGTTTATAGTTGCCGAAAATCTGAACTTTGAAGCTACAATGTGCTCCATGAATAGAAGTGTTGTAGAGACGTTTGCATGAAGAATAACAAATACTTTACATATATTATCTTTAAAAAGTTGATAATAGTCTGACCCATTTCTTCTGCACATAAAAAATATTTGCTAGATTTGCTAAATGAAACGTGCAAAATTCCCATAAAATGTAGATTTTTCTAATTATTTATTCATTTTTGTGCCGTTTATCTCAGTCAGTATTGTTTTAGAAGTTTTCCCTGCTGACAAAAAAGAAGAAAAGTCCAATCAGGCTTCACAAACAGACCTCAAAAGCACAAATGCCAAACATAAATAGTTAAGAGTAGTATGCCGTTGTTCCGTTCTTGCACTGACTTTGTAGACGTTGTGCTTCTCGCTCAGCGTGTCGAACACGATGTAGATCTCGTTCAGCATGTCCACCACCTGCATGGGTGTGATGTGGATGCAGATCTCGTTAAACTTGACCACGTCGCTGAACAGGATGGTCACATCTGGGAACACCTGGGGCCACACACACACACACAAAATTATGACGAGCTCACAACAGGAAAAAGTAATTCTGCTTCGTGTAGCTGCCAGGCCACAGCCACTGGTGCGTGGCGGACCCCTGACCCGAGCTGGCGTGGGATGATGAAACAAAGGTACTTGAGATGCAAGATGTGCTCTCTCTTTAAGTGACTAGAAACGTCTGCTCACAGTGTCCTATTAGCTAGAATAACTCAATTTAGCTGTTTTTTTTTTTTTTTGGAACATGATGTTTTTTTGTATTTCGTGAGCGCCGCTATCTGTGTTCACAAAACCCTGTCGTCTCTTGTACCTGGCAGGTCTCCAGAGCCGTGATTCCCTTCCTAAGGCGGTCGGCCACGGCTTTAGGGATCATGGCGTACAGCAAAGAATCTCCCCTCTTCTTTTCTTCATCCAGCTTCTTGATAATTTCCTGCAGCTGAGCATATTTTTGTTGCTCCTGGAGGATCAGAAACAGGATACAAGAGTCTACGGTTACAGTCGGGCCTCTCTTAAAGCTCAAGAATCCCTCTTTGCCTTCTTTAATCCTCCTAATCCACATCTCTCCTGCATGACTGAAGTAGCTTTAATGGGTGAAATCAATAGCGGAGCAGAGCTTTCACCTGAGCTCACCTGGTCCGGCTGCGGCACGCAGAGAACTGGCGCTTCTTACATTTTGTGCACCTATTGCATCATACAAAATGACTTGTGCTAGAAGTCATACAAGTGTTATAACAAGACATTTTATTTGATCACACGAACCGCCTCAGACTGCCCTCATACGTCATGATCTTGTAGAAGCGAGTTCTCACTGTTTAAAACAAATCTGCTCTGCTGGCAGGACGATCCGTCTCTCCGGGCCGAGGATTCGGGGTTTTTTCTTTACCTGATCGAGGGCCAGCTGCAGCTCAGCTGACTGCTGCGTCCCGGCCAAGATCAGCTCCCTGCTGGAGTCGTGCAGATTCAGATCGTTCACGTACACGCCCATCTTTATCATGTCCTCCACCGTCTCTATGCTGCAAGAAAACGAAGGAAATGAGGATGCATTAATGTCTAATCTGTAGCTCCTAATATCAGTCATTAAGAAGCACAACATCTAGAACTGAAGAGTGAAGGAAGAAGTCCAGGGTAGAGCATGAATATATTGATCTGCTGCCCTTTTTCCAGTAAATGATCACATAATGGCTGATATTAAAATAATACCTCATGTAGGCAGGGGTTGCTGTTGGTCCAACAACCCTGCAGGCCTGTTTTGTACATATAAGCACTGTGGTGGCGTAAACAGAAACACAGCAGCTTCTGTTTATTTCTGAATATTACACATAACTGCGCTTTCTCAGTTAGGCTGAAGTTAATGAAATATAACACTGTGTTTCACGGCTAACGCTGAGGGAATGTGTAGAAAACATGGCACACACTAAGAACAGCAAATTAACACCTCGGAAACAGAAACAGCGCCTCAGAAAATAAAAAGACTCCACGTTATAATATGAAACATACTAAAATAAGGGAAATATGAGATGTTTGGCTGCATAAACTATGTTATAAATAAAGGTTCTAGTGTAACATAACACCTTCATCTGGTCGAAGTTTGACTTATTCAAAACTAAAAAAAACTATTTTTAACAATCTCTTAGGTAAATTAATTTAGAAGAGAAAGAAACAAACGACTTTGACCATGAAGCCACAGCAGAACAGAATTAGAGAGACCAAAAAAACCCCCACTACAATGATTGATGCCCTACATGATCAGAACTGATACCGAGGCAGCTCCACTTGGATAATAGACACATGGAGGCTCGTGCAGTCCTTGTAGCAACAGAGCAGGACTCTTTCACACCTGATTAGACTGGGTATAACTTGGACCCGGCCTGATTTGGGACCTGGAGTTGGGTCTCTGTTTCTAGCATAGACTGTATAAAAGGTGGACGTAGCAACCGGCCCTGAAAAATGAAGCCAACCCGGAAGTGTCAAAAACCTGCAGTATCACTACGTCCACTAGCTACTGGCTCCAGAAAGCCCTGGCTCCAATAGAAATGAATTGAAAAGGAACAAATGCCGCTTTCCTACAGCTCGGGATTTTTTTCTTATTAGTTTTCATAGTCAAATCCAGAGATCAGGTGGCCAATCTGAAAATAAATCAATACTGAATTTTTAAAAAATCGTCAATATTTTGCGGCGCAAGGGGCGTGGCTGGCTTGATTGACAGTCGGCAGCGACGATGCAGGCGAAGCGAGCAGAAGGAGGTAAATGTGGGCGGGGCAGAGAGGGCCCGCCTCTCAATCCGTCTGACCAATCACTGCTCCTATGGCTCCGCCCCCCTCCCACGATTTTTGGCTCCAAAAATCCAAGATGTCAACCAGGAAGTAGCAAACCCCTGGCTTCATTTTCTCAGTGCAGAAACCAACGGGTGACGTTACGGTAGCTACGTCCATCTTTTATACAGTCTGTGGTTTCTAGGAGCGGACGGGATGATCTTACATGGGCGTCCCCAGGAAGATGAGGGAGTCCCACTGAGGGACATACTTCATCTGGCCCTTCAGGTGTAAAGGCTTCTTCGGAGGCTCCCGCATGTCCTCAAAGATGGTCTCGCTGCACTTTCCTGAGCAGAAGTGAACAGAGTTATGACTCAATCAAAGACGTGTTTAGAATCATGAAGGAAAGCCATTAACGGTTTACCGGCTCGTTTTGTAAAGCTTAAAGAGTAAAAAGGTTTTAACCGGTGACAGTCTGGAACGCCAGCAGTTCGATGTCCTCGCCTCCGGAGTTGGCAGCGCTGTTGTACTGAGTGAGGGAGCTGCTGTACTCCTGGTCCGTGCCCTTCATCTCCTCCGCTGCTTTTTGCTCTGGTGGAGGATGGATGACAAACGAAGCGGGATGAGTTAACCATGCAAGCTAACAAGGTCGTAGGAAAACGCTGCAGTGGATTCCAGTCACACACTCGGGCAATAACAGGAGAGCAACAGTCAGGAAGTGAACAGATGAAGCGTCTATATGCTGATGTGTTCAGGGTTCTGTCCAAATCAGTTTATAGTGTTTGAGGATGCATTTAGATTTGATAACAGTTTGATTCTAATGTCCCCCTGAATGGATCGTGAATGTTTTATTTTGCTCTCTCCAGATATCCACACGTTATGGATTTGAAATGATTAACAAACGTGAAAGCTTGAGACCGGTACCCGTTTCTTCTTCCCTCTTCGGCTTCTCGCTCTCCTCCTTCTCCTCTGGCTCCTCCTTGCTCAGTTTGGGGATGTTGACCTTCTGCTTGCTCTCCACCACCGCTTTGGACAGAAGCTCAAACACGTTGTTCAGATGGGTGTAGATCTGACCAAGGCAAGCAGAAAAGAGTTTTGTGCTTAGAATAGCGTTCCGGGCTGAGACTGAACATCATCGTGCGAGCGGTGAGTCCAAACTCACGTTGTCCCAGCTGAACTCCAGCATGGGCCTGACCAGCGTGAACTCTTCGTTGACCTTCTTGCCCTGGAGGTCGGAGAAGACCTCCTTGAGGCCGTCGCCGATGCGGTACATGGTCATGTCGCGGCGGAAGATGACGCTGAAGGGGAACATGTCGAAGAAGATGCCCCGCTTCATGGGCAGCTTCTCGTAGCTCGGCGCCGTCTTCTGCTGGGGCATGCGGTGCTTGAAGGCGGCGTTGTCAAAGTTCATCTTGTAAACCTGGAGCGAGACGAGAAGGTGGAGAAACCTCTGAAACACAAGCTGATGAGAGGAAGCTTGTGTTTTTTTGTGCAGAAGTGGGAGTTTTTCTCTTAACCCTCTGAACCCGCTGTCAGCTTTTCACTCGCTGTGGGCTCTATGGAAACAGCACAACCATGACTAGAAGTAGGTAGAAATAAAGGTGTTTAGGTGTTACTAATACTAGAATAAAAAAAATGTGAGGCTCTACATGCTATAGATAATTTACATTTACACTTTTACAGCCTTTAAGAACTGTATTTCACCATATTTCAAACATACGTCACCATGATGAACACATCCTCCAACAGTTTTCTGACACCTCGCGTCTCCGTTTGCTGCTTTAGAGCCACGCTGTATTTATTTTATTGATCAAGTACGTTTTATTTTCCTCTCAGTCTGTCTCGTTGTATGTTGGAAAGCTCAAACTCTTATGATTCTTTCTCTTTTTGCTATTTTTGGTGACCATAAATGGTGTAACATCTGTGATTTAAGGAAAAAAAAAAGTTATCATGCCTTTTTAAACCCTCGGATGGATTTTGTGAGTTTTAAGTGCACTTGATGAAGCAAAATGTAATGGCGTATTTCTATGATGCTGAGCTTTTGAAATATATTAAAAGCAAAGGCGTATATTTCTACTAGAGTTAAAAAAATAAAAATAAAAAAAATACCATCATAAGGCCGTACAGGATTTAATAAATATATTTATGGTTTCAGGCACCATTTTATGGAGTAGTGAGAGTACCACATGACAAACATAAATCAAGAAAAGAATAAAAAAAAATTAAAGTGGAAATAAAAAGAATAAACAAAATGAAAAAGTAAAAAATAATGTGGCAATATTAATCAAAAATAAATACTTCAAAGAAAAGGCTGATAAAAGTAGAAATATAAAGACAAATAAATAAAATAATAGAGATAATAATAATTTATTTATTTATTTTTAAAATTTATTTAGTTTGTTTTTTTTATATATAATTTTGTCATTTAATTTTTAAATTCTTAATTTTTAAAGTTATTTAAAATTTTTTATTAATTTTTTTCTTACTTTTTATTTGAATCATTTTTATTAATTTTTTATTTTTATTTTTGTTTTGCTTTTGGAAAAAAAAACTCTTCAGACAGTTCATTCATGTTTTTTCTAGATGTGCAATTTTTTATTTATTTATTTATTTTTTTAATATTTACAACTACAGATGTACTTTCTGACAAATCATCAGCTTTTATAAATTGGTTTGTGAGCATCAAGTCTGCCGTTTTTATATTGAAATTAACCACCATTCAGGAATCTGGTACCAAGTTGTTCTTACCATTACCATTACCGTTAAGTATGCTTTACTAGAATGGAGATTAAACTGATTCTAGAGTCCTTTTAGGACCTTTTTACAGTAACCGGGAAGTGCAAAACACTTTTACGAGTAAAATCAACTAGAAATGGAACGTACCAACTCTGAGACTGAACCGGGAGTGGTCACGGGGAGCGGTCAGTTGTCATTTATGGAGTTCATGGTGACCCACGATGGATAGCAACCGAGTTTTGCCCATTTTGTGGCCCACACACGAGCCGATTAACGCAGTTACAACCCGGCTTCATGCTTTTCAGAGACCTCAAGCTGACGTGAACATCATGCAAACATGACATCATATCTACGATCACAGCGTACGAGTGTCCCTCATTAAAATGCACTGCTGCAGCGTATCTGGTCCTTCCATCTGGTCCATGCCCTTTAAAAGTTCTAAAGACTGACCACACGAAAAACATCACTCGGTCGCTGGGTCATCATGAACTCCATAAATAACAACAACTCTTATTGGCCACTCTTATTACCACTTCCTGTTCAGCCCCAGAGTTGGTACGTTCCCTTTCCGGTTGATTTTACCCGTAAAAGTGTTTCGGGAGTGAGCCGCTTGCTCACCGTTTCAGAAATCAAACACTGTGCCGTTTTGCTTGAGGAACATCTCCAGAACAACGAGGCCGACGCTGGTGTCAGCTCACAGGTTGAATATTTCCAATCTGCTCTCCTGTAGATCTGATCCCACCCAGAGCCCCTTCCCAATAAGCACTCATCTCCGTCCAATAAACACTTGCCGTCTGAGTGCAAACAAGAACTCGTCTCGTCGAAAGCGACGGGATCATTTCCATGCTGATTGAACCGACAGACGGGTCAAGGTCAGGCACTCGACGGATCCGAGTACATACCACATACGTCATCTTCTCGGTTTCCTCTTTAGACAGGATCTCCACTTCGATGTCCGTGTTGTAGAATTGCCGTCCCACTTGAGAGAGCTGCCCTGCAGGAGTCAATAACGCACACCGGTCAAGGAGGTCGGCTTCAAGAGGTTTAGTCAGAACAGGCTCGTGTGAGCTTCATTCACCAGCTGACTGTACTGCTGAGCAGATTTCCATTCTGTTAGGAATCAGTGACTTTGTCTGGATAGATTAACCTTGTCTGGGAGTGTCACTGCTGCCGTGTCCTCATGAGCCAAATAATTACATTTTTTTCGGAGCGCGCAGAGGTTTGTTCTTCTTTTTTTTTGTACATTTTTAATGGAAAATCGACTTTAAATAGATTTTTAAAGGGGAATAGGTTTCAAAATAAAGTGCAGCTACATAAAACTAACTGTACAGCAGCTGCGTTTGGCAATTAATTTCTAATATTCTGTCTCATTTCAAGTTAAATCTGAAAATAAAATCAGCATAAAAATACAGTTACTACGCTGTTATGATGTTTGGGGTCCATATACGACACATTACTGTTTAGTAAAGAGCACGTTGGATTACAGGAACGAGCCTGTAACCAGCGAAGGAGAAGACAAATAACGGTGGATTCTCTGAGCAGCTGGGAAATAGAGTAATGGAGGGTTTTTCATGTTGTCCTGTACATCTTTTTTGAGTTCAACCAGTCAGCATTGAGACCCACGTAGCAGTCAGGTTTTGGTTTTTCTCCCCCCAAATATGAACCCTACAGAGGTTCTACAGGGACGGTTCTTGTGAAAGCTCGGCCCACCCTAAAACGACTAGTCAGGTTAATATCAATAATTAATGATGCTGTGAGGTCTGGCTATAATTTTTATATTCATTAAGTTCCTGGATTCATAACCCCGTCGGGTCCTACCTATATTATTACATGAGTTAGGACGTTCTCCATTTTTAATAACACTGTCGGGTCTTAACCTTAACGTGCGTCAAAGTCAGGTGAAGCAGTATTTATATATTTTATTAGGGTTTTAATCGCTCGTATGGGAAGAACTCGGGTTAAATCACTTGATTAATAACATAATAGGGTCTCGACTGTTTTGTTTATATATTGCAAGACTGGGATCTTATTCATTTGTTTGAATTCATCGTTTGACGTTTATTTTTTGTGTAATTCTGTTTTTGAGCGGTGCTACACGTGTTAGGTTCATACTATTATTTAGTTTTGTGCAGTTGGAAACAGTGATGCATGAAAAGACGCCCAGAAGGTAGAAAAACTACTAATAAAGCGCATGAAATGTTCAGTTAAAGGTGTAAGACGTGCTGCTCAGATTACATCTTTAATGCCGTTTGTTTTCTGTGAGCGACGCTTAAAAGCAGCACAACAGTTCTGAACCTGACAGCAAGTCTTCCTCAGAACAGTTTCCTATTCTTGCTCTGAAGTCATGCTTTTCTTAATCACCCCGCGATGCTCACAGCCTGTCCTCGCATGTCATAAAACCCACACAAACACGAGGGGGAAGATGTAAAGTGCGCGCTGAGGTTGGGGGTCAAACCCAGCTTCCTGTCGCTGCGGCGAGGAGTCGAACCCAACCGGGTGGGGGAACCGCCGAGCTGAGCTTCTGGTACCTTTGACGAACTGGGTGAAGCCCTTGCGGGTGCTGCGGTAGTGCAGAGTCAGGCTCGTCTCGCACTCCTCCTCCACGCAGAAGCTCGGCGGCTGCACCTTGGGGAAGGAAAAGCGGAAGTACTCGTGCAGGTTGTCCAGCTCGTTGATGAAGTCGCGCACGTTTCGGCCCAACACCTGGAGGAAGGCGGAGGACGGGGAAGTTTTACATTACGTTACAGCTCATTGCTTCGTCACTACATCTCAACCCCAACACAGATATTTAAGAGACCCAGTGATGGAACATCCTCCAATACACCAAAGTAAAAATTGTCAAAATAAAAGCATCACAAATTACCAGCAAAAATAGTTCAAGTATTAAAGGAAAAGGGCCGTTTGTGGAGCTACTTTGAACCACTTTATGTACAGTTTTATAAGCAGGGACACCAAATTATTCTGGCGACACACGAGATGATTAATGGAAGAAGAAAGACTGGTTCTGAAATGACTTTTTAGTCCAGATTTTTGGGGAGATATCGGAGCGCATGAACATAACTGATATGAAACCACGCGAGACGTTTAGAGGGAAGTTCACTATTTATAGCTCCGTTATCGACTCATCTGTACTGTGACCCCGACCACACGCTGCTTCTTAGATTGAGCTAAAAGAGAAAAGTTAAAAAAAAAAGAAAAGACCACTGGCTGGAGTGTTCTATTTAACAGTTTGATATATTAGCCAGTCACATCTCTAAATCCCTCTGATGTGGGGTCAGCGCACTTCCTTCAGCGTTTGTAAAGTTTTGAAGTGAAGAGGCTGAGGAGATGTGGCCTACAAAATAACAGATAAATGTGTTAAAGTCATTAACGGGTTTGCTGAGGAGCTATTTTAGCACCTGTGGCTAATTAGAAGAATAATGCATTCTACTTGCGAGCGCCGTTCTTGACACCCAAGGTCGCTTTAGAAGGAAACAAATACAGCAGAACAGATAAAAATTATACATATAAGAAAAGGAAATCGCAAAGAATAAACAGTCCTGAACAGTTTTGAGTCTGTGGAGGGAGTCTTGAACTCGCATTATAGCAGCTAGCTACCTCCCCTAGCAAAGTAGTGATAGCGGTTAGCATTGATGATGAAATGATGCGTGTTAAAATGTGAACAAACTAGCTAGCATTTGCTAAATTATGTTGATAATATGACAGTAAAAGATGCATGCTTTGGTCTACTTTATTTAAATTTGGCTATTTTTATTATAGCAGGTGTTAGCAGGCTACTTCCAACACCACCGTGTATGGAGGTCACAGTGGCTAGCTAGCAAGAGATGCTAACGGCTAGAAAGCTAGCTCTTGTGTATTCCTTGGTGAAACAGCACTACACTTTAGCACGGCTCTGATACATTATACTTGTGGAAAAATGTCATTATATGAGTCTTACAAAGCGGAGGAAGTGTTGAACCCGCATTAAATATAAGCTAACAATAGGCTAGCTACCTCCCCTAGCAATGTGATGCTAATGGTTAGCATTGATGATTAAATGATGCGTGTTAAAATTACGCAAATAAGCACTAGTAGTGAACAAACTAGCTGGCATTTGCCAAATTATGTTGATAATGTGACAGTAAAAGATGCATGCTTTGATCTACTTTATTTCAATTTGTCTAATTTTTATTAGCGCAGGTGTGTTTGTGCTTCCAACGTCACCATGTATGGAGGTCACAGTGGCTAGCTAGCAAGAGATGCTAACGGCTAGGGAACGCTTGTGTTTTCCTTGGCGAGCTAACACTACACGTTAGCACGGCTCTGATGCATTTTCCTTGTGGAAAAATGTCAATATATTAGCTAGCTACCATTTCTCAATGTCAACATCACGACTGGCAGCGACTGCTCATTTATTTATTAGGCCGTAAGTTGAACAGCGTTCTTTTGGGACCTTAAACCGAATCTGGGAGGGAACCAGCTTTCATGTGGTTTTCCTGATCAGTCATTTATCATTATTATGTTGTTTCTCTCTCACACACCCAGGATGCCATCGCTTTATTTAGGATTTATCAGATGAGAGCAACGCAACGCCACTTGTTAAGGGGTTTTTTTTCCCCTCCTGAGCTTCCTTGACTCCCTCTTCCTCATTGCATAGCTTCAGTCGGTGACAAGATGAGTGATGTGTGATTGACTGTGGTGAGCCGGTGTGCGCCAAAACGCCAGGACAGATGTATTTTTGATTGTCCTAGACCAGCCCTGTAAGATATTATACGTACAGGGACACGTTTCCCCTCAGATTCTGCTTCATTTGTCTCTTCATGGGGGAAAAAACATGAGCTGGGTTTCTACCAATATGTTACCCATCACAGTTTTAATTTTGCAGCTAAAGACGACCGCTGCGTCACCTTCAGGATCCGCTCGTATCCATAGTTTCCGATCCTCTTGACCATGTAGACCCCGAAGGCGTACATGAGCTCGTCGTGGGTCTTTCCCAGAACCTCGCCGGCTGCCTTCGCCAACCGCAGGATCAGGTTGTCACTGTTAAAGAAGGAGGAATGGATTAATCGTATTGTTTGAGTTGGTATTTGCTTGAAAAATCTATCATATAGAGAGAATTCTAATTCCAGTAAATCAAATTAAAATGCAGGAGTGGGAACAACATCAACAGTTTGTGCTAAAAAATCAAACAAATCTATTATTTTTGCGTCCTTACTGCGCTAAACTGCATCAGATTGTACATTTACATTCTGTCCACCTTGTGCATATCGTCACAGTTAACTACATCCCTTGTCAGTAACTCAGCTGGGGACTAAAAAAAAAGTTCTTGCATTTTTTAATATTTCAGAGTGCTGCACTTGAATTGAGCGAGTGGCTAAGTCCTGCTAGATTGCTCTGCTATTAGGTTTGTGTGCTTTGTCACTTCCCATTATGTCTTTTTTTTTGCAGTTCAAGCACTAAAAATCCAGACTCACAGCGTAAACCACAAAAAACCTACTTGTACATTTGATGTCTGACGAACTTGAGGTGGGGTATCTCCGCCCGGTTCTCGATCAGCCTCCACACATCCTCTCCGTAGGACTCGTTGATGTAATCGTTCACTGCTTCCAAATACAGGCCGTACATCTTCAGAGGGTTGGGACACCTCCAGACTTGCTGCCCCGCGTTAATTGCTTAACTGAGGAGAGAGCAGGTGAGAAACGGCACGTCTGAGATACAGGTTAAAAATAACACTGACCGTAAAAAACAAAACCTTCCCAGGATGCACCATTATCCTCGTGACATTAAAGATTTGGTTTTCAAGGCTAATTGCACAGACGTACGAATCTGCATGTACAGCGAAGGGAAGGAGGACATATCCCTTTACCTGTGTCTACTCAACCTCATGAAACCTTTAGGTAAACTCCAAGGCGCCGGCAACATCTGAGAAAAGAGCAAGATTGTCAAACGAGAAAAAAACAAGCGGCCGTGACTGCACATGTCTGCAAAATAATACATCACAGGGAAGCCGAGTCCTGAGAGATCAGTTAAAACACACAAAAGACGAGCAGAGTGCGATAACGGCGGACGGAGGAGCCCCCCTTTACCTGCAGTCGCTCGAGTCGTCCTGGGCTCCGACTGCGCCGGCCGGCAGCACAGCATCGATCCCCGCCGAGAGCCTCCACCTGCAGCTGACATGTGAGCTCTCCCCCGACACTTGCCTGTCAGGTCAACAGGTGACCCCGGGCCAAAATAGCAGCGCCAAGGCGTGTTTGTGGCAGGCGGCAAAGAAAATGTTTGTCTAGAGTCTCATCAGCGTGGACTGGAGTTTATCTGAGTGTAGACGGGAATCCCTTAAAAATAAAAAACCACTGAGTGTTCGTCTAAACCGCAGAGTGTGAGGCTCATTATCTGGAATTACCTCGTGCTCTTTAGCAGCCATTCATTAAAGCTAGCAGGTTTCTTGGCTAATTACTTTAAATTAGCATAATTACAGTCAGGTGGAGCTGACGGGCACGATGTTGGCGTTTGAACGGTATTGTTTTGCTGCTTTGTGAAGTTGAGTGGATTTATTCAAAACATCCGGGCCCTTCTGGTTCCTCGTCGCTCGTCTGTGAAGGTTGAAAATGTGACAAACGTCTGCGTCACGGCCTGCAGAAAGTTTTTATGTCTGAAAAAGATTTGTTTTTTCTTAAACGATAGACCCAGGATATAGGAGAGGCTTTATATGAGAAAAAAATAGTGTGGCTGAGAGATACTGTAAATGCAGAACACATGCAAATTTTTTATTTCCAACCACATCCACTAGGGGGCACTGTTACAACACCCCTGATCTATTAACGGTTTGCAGGATGCTTCCAGTGGGAGAAACGAGCTTAAAAGTTAAAAGCAACGTGTGAGTCTGGCCTTTCGCTGAAGCCAGACAGCGAGGATCAGGCGTTCTGTCATTTCGTGACATTTGTGGCCTTTTATATCTGCCCTGTTGCAAAATACACACACCTGATTCAAAACATCATTTCCTCTATAAAAGGACCGCGTTTAGAAAAAATTAAAATCAACTTTTACTTCTTTTTTTTTCCCCAGTATTCAAGCTCCTGACCTGAGAGCTGAGCTGGATCACACCGATCACGTGTAGGTTTAATTAAGAAAGCAGACAGAATTACTCCATCCGGCCGCCGCTTCTCCTCCACTCGTACTCCAAAGGGTTTCTAACCTGTAATACCTGCTCTGAACGATAATGAGCCACTCTCTGTTCCATTTCTTTTTTTTTTTTTTCCCCCTCCATTTCCTCTGTCTTCTTCTTGCCCTATTTGCCAGGTGCCGCCGTCTGTCTTTAATGGCCTCCAGTGCGACTTTGCCACACCGCGGCCTGGGAGGTCTGCTGCTGCCGCCTCTTAGCCGGGGAACACAGGGAGATAACAATGTGCTGATGGTGCCAACCACAACTCCACACAGATGCTGCCGGCGCTTTCATTAAAGATGACATGACTCATCTTCTTTCGCTCCGCCAATATTACACCCTGCCTTCCTTCCTCTCCCGCAAACAGAGAGGTGCTGCTGTTTCTAAAGGTGTCCGTTCGTGTCATTTTTCAAACGCTAACAGGGAGCCAAGGAACACCTCCCTGCCTCTCTATTGTTTGATGTGAACAACACAAACACATGCAGCTACACACTCGGGCCTGTTTTCCTCTCCCGCCGCCGCCGCCGCCGCCACATGCACAGGTGGCGGTATCTTTTTCACTCTCTCTCTCATATATGTTTCCTTTCTGTCCTCGCTTGTTATCGCTCAGAGGAGTTATCAGGCTCAGCCAGCCTAACAGAGGGGCTGATCCGATCTCTGGGGGAGAATCAGGGTCACCGGAGGGAACCGTGCATCGTCGCACCTGCTCGGCTCCGGCGGGACGTGAGCCGTTTATATCCTCTTGGTATCATCAAAGCAGGAGAAGAGCTCGCTGTTCAAACACGGGACGCTGATTAAAATATGAGCTTTTTTTTTATTTTTTTGTCAAACCACAAAAGTTACTGGGTGGCAAACTTGCATCATCAACTTATTGTTCACCGCCAGCAGCCCATAAAGACGACTTTAGTGGGACTGTAACAGCACTAAAGCTACAAGTGTGAATCCTGGGACGTGGCAAAAATGGAAATCTGCGCCTCGGTGGAGGAGCTGTAACTGCCGTGACCCCGTGGTTGAATCCTTAATGGGAGTCTTATCTGTATCCCGGGTCTCTCAGCGCCCGGCCCTCCACCCCCCCGCCGCAAAAATAATGTGCCATATTTCTCCTGCACAATCCCATGATACCGTCCTCTTATTGGTTTTACTGTAGACACAGCAGGAAGCTGCACCGTACTGCCACGCTAGCTGAATGCTAACAACGTTGGGGCTCCTCATTGTGGCTTTATGCGGCAACCAAAGGCCTCTCTTTCGCTGTATTTATAGCTCCTCTGTGAGTTCTTCTCTCCCTCCCTTTTCAGCTTCACCTGTCAGCATCTCTATCTTCCCTCCCAGTATCCTTTAACCACCACTTTCTCCATCGCCTCCAACAGTCGTTATTTAACGCAGCGTTTTGGAGACATCAGTCCAGATTATTCTTATGGCTCATCACATGCCCGTGCATCCTCCCTCCCTCCCTCTCTGTCTGCATTAATTGAATCATCCACTGACGTTGGGTTTTGTTTCTCCGACGTCTTCGCGGTGAAGCCAACAGCACCTGACCAGGAGCTGCTCACCTCCACCCTGCCTCCGTGACGGGCCCCGTTTCAGTTCTCCTGGAGGTGTAAAAATAGTGTCAAACGGTAACAAAGGCAATTCTAAAACGAGACATAGCAGCGAGGTCTGTGTGCTCGAGTGTGTGGATATCGGCGGCGGCGGCGGCGGAGGTGGAGGAGGAGGTTTGCATGCTGTTCGGAAAAAAGAAAGGGGAAATTCAGGGTTCCACAGTCTGCATATAAATATTATATTAACTTCTGCCGGCTCCATAACGGCATGGCGGCGCGGTTATGCATTCAGTGCCTGGAATTTGAAATGAAATTATTGTGGAGGTGGAGGTAGAGAGAGAGAGAGAGAGAGAGGGATGTAGTGGTGGCGAAATAGCCGTTTCCTTTCTTCCAATTTTCTCCCCTTCCCTCTTTCGCCCCTTCGCCTTATCACGGGTGACACTAATCCAATTTCGGCTCTGCTTGTGACAGCTCTAACGTGGTTTTGTGTACCGAGTCCACCCCCCATCCCCCACCTCCCCTCCTCCTGCATGCGCTCGCACAAACACACGAGTGGCGCGTGCACACTTTGAAAGGTCACGTACAGTATCCAGACAGAGTCCACACGGGAGGCATCCTTAAGTACATTTACTCGAGTATTTCCACGTAACTACACTTCAGAGGGCAGCATTGTACTTTCTAGCTTTAGGTACATTTAAGATGAAGGTTTTATGTGATGGATATTATGGGAAGCTTTTAATATAATAAACAAAAGAGCGAAAGAAGTAGTTTTTAAAATTTTAGCATCTTAAAAAAAAGCATATTCAGGGTCACTCCTCAGATGTGTGTGAGTCGTTAGCAGTTTCAGCAAATCGTCTTTTTACTCTCTAAGCTGCTAAAGCGGATTATGTCAGTGCTCAAATGTTCTAATAACTTCCCCAAAATGTAAAGATAAGATCCAAAAACTGAAAACAGAGATCCGGTTTATTAAACTGTAGTTAAAATATTTCTCACTAGCTCCACCTACAGGGTTCATTACACTGGTCTACACCCATTTCGGTGTTTTTTGAGCTGATTTTGGACAATTACAATGAGCTGAATCCAAATATTACAATAGTTTTGCTCAATGAGGTCAAAAGTTTGATTTGTCACCATTTGAAATTTACTTGTTTTTACCTTTACAAATGTTTACGCTCATCAACTTGTGGATCATTTAGCTCATAGAAAATGAAAATTTTCCCCTAAAATGTGATTTCAAATGTGAAATACTAAAATAAATCAATCGCTGATGTCAAAAAATGTCATCGGTTTAGTGGCGCAATTGATTTTTTAAAAATTGAGTTGGCATAAAAACCTGAGACAGAAAAGCAGATGTTATTTTTGGATTTAGCGTTGCAAAAATGTTCTAAATCAGTTTTTTAAAAATCCGAGACACCTTCAAAAACGTATATTTTTTTGTAACCCAGTGTTGTCAATAGTCCAGTGGTGTCATATATAATAACATATCAGTCAGGGGGATTAAACCAGCACCTGTAACTTCAAGACTTTATAGATATTTTACTATTAATACTCATGTGCTTTTGCATCAGTAGGATTGTTCATGCTACACTTTACTTTTTGCTTTCTACTTCACACTGCTTTATTGGTACTTGTACAGAAGTAAATCATCTGATTATGTGTTTCACCAATGATGCAAATCCCCACACATGTATCCATGACTGCATACAACATATAGATAAGTAACATACAAACAACCTCCTGTAGATAAATCATTAGATCTACAATCTGTGATTTGACGTTGCCTGACTTCATAGATCTGATCACTGAGGAGATTCGATTCAGGTCTCCTCTTTGGGTTTTTCTTTCTTTTAAGGTCTCCATCTTTACTCCAGACTCCTAAGAGTTTGTATTTGTGTTACTCACAGATTTAAAGAAACACACATTAAAATCTTTGACACGGTTACTCTCAGTAATCCACAGACTTCATGTGAACCGATCCTCTAAATCCCATTATTTTACTGCGAGTAAACAAAATTCAAGGTTTCCTTTTGGCTAAAAGCTTCAAGAATAGCAAAGTAAACCTTGAGTTTATCCCAGTTCATGTGTTCCTACAGTCAGGAGTGAACCTCATTGTGTTATACTTAAGTCGTGAGTGATATTTGCTTTACCATCTGACCACAAACAGTGCCGTGAGTCTGCCCGATTACCAACAATTCATCAAGCCAAACACCTCACAGCATCGTTAGATTAACTTGACCAGACTTGTGGAGCAGATCTCGACTTTGTGTGATTTTTTCCTTCTTGCTTGCAGCGCAACACGTGTCCGTATTGCATCAGTCTCACGGGGCTACCGCTGGTGGAGAAATTAGTCTCTTTGCACCGTCTATGATGGATTTCTCCCTGTTTGATTATTGAATCTCGGCGCAGCATTGTGAGATTAGAAACAAGCCTTTGGCTCTTTGATTCTGAGTGACTGACACCAAAGCCTGACGTTTGGCAATGATGGTTTAGAAATTGCATTGTAGTAGGCGGAAATGAAAAAACACACCCCCGCAGAACAGAACGGGCCAGAAATAGAAGGCAGTCCCCCAAATGTTCTTTACAGGTCGAATGCAAATTTGAAACCACGGGTCTGGATACAGCTTCCAATGAACTGACTCTGAACTATTTATCTCATATGTTTATTATTTATATTATACTATGCTTTATATATTATATTATCATTATGTTTTAATTATTATATCTATACTATATATT
>NW_007578961.1:18582-26877 GCF_000690725.1 Stegastes partitus | reverse complement strand
AAGAATAGCCGTTCATGTTGTGTACTTGTGTCAAAGAGTTTGGGAACTGCATTTGATTAAATGGCATCTTAGGTCCATTAACCACATCCTCAGTTGCCTCAATTGTGTTGCCTCAACGATGGAATTTGTACCTTCCCACTTTGTGTTGCCAACAGTTTTCCATTGGTCTGTGGTCTGCTGATCTCTATCTGTGAAGAAAATTTACCTGACAATGATTCATAACACCAGTGATATTCATAACTAATGCTCTTAATTGTGAGTCCGTCACAGAGAAACACATTTAGTGGTGTGACACTGTTACACTAAGCCTGTCGGAGGGGTGTTGAAACGTGTGAGTCATCAGTGTGTGACTTGGACTTGTTTCATATGTCAGACCAACAGTCTCGTTTAACCAACACTGTGGTTCTTCCTTCAGTCACCCATCTAGTTTTTTTGCTTATTAATGTACAAATGTGCTCCATTTCCCCGGTCGTACATGCAGTAAGTTAAGTAACACACGCTGTCATTTAGTTTGGAGAAAATTCCTCACAGGCCTCTTACTTGCTAATGCATATTAAAGGCAATTCATTGTGTTCTTCCTTTATATCACGAGACAGCGCATCGATTTCTACTTAAGTGATCTCGCCGAGGACATTTCTTTATTTATTTTTTTTCTCCAAAGGCATTGTGTCAACAAAATTAAAGTTGCCAAGAAAGCATTTTCTTCCCAACCAAGACATTAAAGCTATTAGTGGAGTAACTGGAGTCGGCTAACAGATGCCGCGGCTCTGTGTTGATTTCACACCTTGCTCGCGTTATTAGCAGGCGGCGGGTGAAGTGAGGACACGGGGAGAGAGAGGAGGGTGGCAAAACAGATAAATGAATTGTGATAATGACAATCAGCGCTTTATTCATTTGCTCCTTTTTTATCTGTTTTTTTTTTTTTTTTTGTCGGCGGGTTTCAACATTAACTGGCTTTTTAGACGTAATTTACTGATCTGCCATCTGCCCACGCTGATTTTTATGGGCCGAACACCTCACGCCGGACTGAATGAAAACCAAAAAGCAGATAATTGTACACATTGTCAGCAACACTGGCAGCGATCCTGTTTTGATTTTATGCTAATACCAGGATGTCTTTTTTTCTTTTTTTTTTTTTTATTTGGCCGTGTAATTTCCTAAATGACAACCATTTGGCACGTTGCTTATTATATGATTTATACAAATCAGTTCACAACCCTGATTTGTTAAATTTCCCATTTTGCTCGACTCCCAAAAGTGGCAGCAGACCTACTTCCAGTCTGCTGCTGCTGTGAAGTGGCTGGCGGAGCGTACTGCATCGACAGCGAGCCTTTGTGAAGCAAAGTTTTATTTCCGAACGAACGCTGAAGGAAGCAGTTCTTCGGCGGCTTCGTCTCCCAACAAGTCGCTTTTTTCTCGGCGACCACGGCGGCACAAAGACGGGCTTGAACGTTCGCCGCTTCCCTTTTGTCTTCTCTTGTAGTTTGTTGTCGCCATGCACACACACACACATTTCAGCACATCATTGAACATCCCATTTCCTATTCTTACTCCTCAAGTATCCGCTGGGAATCGTTCGACAATTTTTGCATCCCTCCTCTTCCCCTCCCCAAGAGTAGCGCCTTTGGTTTCTGCGCGGTCGGATAGCGACGTCTAAATGGGAGGCAAGGTCGCGGAGTCTTTGTCGGGATGCTCCGGAGAGGACACACACACACAGAAAACAAATGGTGGTGAAACAAAAAGCCAACATCACCCTTCGCAGCGAGGGGGGTAATTGCATCACAAAGAGGTAATTTAAAACAGGGTTGCAGCCAGGCTGTGGTAGGCCTTGCTTGTGTGTGTGTGTGTGGGAGTCTTTCATGCAATTGTGTCGTATATTGTTGCGAACACAAGCCTCCAGTGGTGAAGCCGTTCAGTCAGCGTCGCGTGTCGTAAATCATTCACACAACAATGCGGCGGAGTCTCGGAGATCATGGCTGAAGTATTGTTTACACTGAAATAATAATGGATGAACTTCAGTCTCCGTTTTAACCGCATTTGTCACAAGCTGTCATCTGGCGCAGCCCGAAACCCAAGAATTCTTACCAGCAGGTCGATGATCATGGTAATGAAATGCTTTATGGGTAATAATGGGCTCCACTCGGGCCTCCGCCGCCCTGTTATTATCGCGGAGAAACCATCAGCAAAAGGATCAGAACATCTAAGTTTAATGTATTTACTGATGCGCTTCATTAGGTTTGTTTTGTTGATGGAAAAACGGCACGACTGTTCTGAACCTTCTGGGATTCAGTGATTTTCTCTCCCGACACATGCAGATAAGAAAAGTCTTTGCACACTTTTTGCAGTTTATGTCAGAATATCTGCTCTCACAGGTGGATCACTCACAAAAGTGGAGTGGATGGATTTTGCTGTGGTGACCGATGTTTGCTTTTTTTTAAATACCAAACCATCAAAGGGAAGCAGCCGCTTGAAATCACTGCTACAACATATTTAGACATTTTTGAAGTGGGAATTGTCCTTTAATGTCGGCAGCCCGCGGCACAGGTCAGGTCATCTGGCAGCTGATGAGTCCCAGCAGCTCTTTGAAGCTGGTTAAACACCCCCTGCTGGATAAACCGGCGCGGTGCTTCTGTCCGAAAAGCTCCTGAAACGCTCCGTCAGAGAACCCCCTCCTCGTCCTCCCCATCCCCCGGCACAGTGGCTGGTGTCGCAGCCCAGCAGCGCCGGTTGGGACGGGATCCATAATCCTCCGTCTCTGAAGATTCTTCTGGAGAGCAGATGATACAACAAAAATAAAAAAAATGTGAACTTGACTCTGGCTGTCCCTCTGCAGTGGGAGGTCTTTTTTATCCTTCGTGACAGCGGCTATCAGCATCTGCTGGCAGCTGACAGCACGTCTTTGCAGTAACGTCACTCTTGTTTAGGAAGTTTGATGTTTTAGGAGGAAAAAAAAGCTGCTACAGACAGAAAGAGAAAGCATCTTTTGTATGATTTGTTCCTACACAGACTGAGTTGCATTAAAACAATTCAGGTTCAGCGTCTTTGAACTTTTTTGGACGTGAGATCTGCAAGTTGTTCATGTGCATTTATGTTGATCTGTAGAAATAATCTCAAGTGTCCAAGAACTAAGAAGACAGATGCAGAGCACATTGTTTAGCTTAAATAAAAAAGCTCATTAAAACTGTGTGAGAGATTGTTGACTGTAAACCGGCTATGTCAGCCAGGATGCTTTGCCCTTGTAATGTGTGGATTTGTTTGCGTGCCAGTGCAGATAAGACACTGCTGTGTGTTTTGCCAGTGCGCCCGATGCATCGCTGTGCGGCTGCTTTTGGACGCTGCGAGGCCGCGGCTCTGCCAAGTGATTGGGTCTTAGCAGGAATCTCCTCACAGGCGGTAAATGGATACCAGATTGTTGGTCTCATACATTTAAACTCATTAATGAGATGCATGCTTAAGTGCCAAGATGCTTGTCTGTGCTGCAGACTCGGTGTGTAGCCTGATAATAAATAATAATAATAATGCAGAATGTACAAGATATGATTAGCATTTTCATGCAGCAAATATTCCTCAGTTATAAACCTGTGAGCTGCTGATCACAATTGCACAAAGATGTATAGATGAAGTTGAAATGTATTATATTTGCCCCCATGAAAAATTAAAATCACATATTTTACTTTTAATATATTTAAAATGCAGGCCCCACTGCAGGAGCTCAATACAATAAAGTCAATACACAAGTTTGAAACTGCGATGCGAGCCTTCAATTTTGTGTCTGCCTTTATTTTTGATGACAAACTCGATCCTCGTCAGCGTTAAAGGAAAGATGAATGGACAGATACGCTCTTACATTCTTCATAGATCTTCCTTTCTTTTCCAGCTGCTCTGTGCTGCAGGAGTTTTATTGCTCTTTAAAATACCCCAAAATTGTTTTTATTGGATTTAAGTGTACTTTTGGGTCGTTGTCATGCCAGAATGTTCCTCTTCTGCCAGACTGGAAATCATCTTGTCAGCCACTGCTTTGGTTCATCCACAGCAGGCCTTCATACACAGACGAGCTGCATGTAGAGTCGTGACTCGATGATCCGACACTAAATGTAAAATCTTCTTTTATGTCGGATAGCAAGGCTGTCGGATTGTCAAGACGGAGGTCCAGATACAAGGAGGGCTTGATGCTGGAAGACTCATTAGTTGTTAATATTTATTGTTCATAGTTGTTGTAATAACTAGTAGGGCTGGTCCCAATAGAACTTTCTGCTCTCTGGATATTCAGGCACAATTAATGATGAATATCTGAATATTCGGCGTGGGACACTTCCACCCCTTGGGAAGCGCTCTGACGGGGTGGAATCCAGTCACACAACAGAAGTGCCCCTGGCCTCTAGGGGAAGTTCTTAGGTCTTTAGATTTTCCATCACTGTGATTATCTGGGTGGTGTTTTACTACCGTCTCCCTGTCTTCTCTCTGTTGATTATGTTCATCCATGCAGACGAGAGAACACAAACCTTTTCATACAGCTTTCCCTCAACTAACGTTACTTATCTCGCTCACCGTTGTCTCCCTCTCAGGTGAAAAGCTCACTACTGCCCCCTAGAGGTCTGGGGCACTTCCACTGTGTGACTGGATGCAGCGTTTTCTTTTTGCAGCGCTTTTCTGTTTATGCAACACACTCATGTACATGCAGCTCGTTTGTGGATATGTACGTCATTTGGCCCCGCCGGCCACCGTACCTTCATGTTAGCATTTATAAACATCATCTCCCCAACAGTGCTGTAAGTCACGTAGCCTCATATCATCTCGTCTCACATTTGTTCTCCACTGTCAGAGACGATGCATTCACTGTGGTGATCAAAATACTGGACCTCATCAAATTGAACAAATGAAGAGTTCATTTGCAAAAAACTCAATTTTTGTAGATTTTCAGAAAACTTATTTTTTTTCTTGTTTGCTTGAGATAATATCAATCAAACTGAAGTTAATTGGATTTGACTGAGTAGAAATGACACGACAACAACAGAGATAACTTAAGTTTGATTGATATTGTCTCAGGTAGCTGCTGGAAAAGTGGGTTTTCTGAAGGTTTGTGATGATGGAATTATCTGTTTTTGCAAATGAACTCTTCATATTTATCTTGGTCTCAACTCAATATTCAATATTCTTTTCATGTTATTTAGCAAAGTTTAATCTTTCAGTGTCTGTTTAGTTTTCATTGATTCCTGTTTCATTTTCCATCGCGGTTAAGTGTCATAATTAAATCTGATCATAACCTCTGGCAGGTCTTTTTGCATGTGAGGCCGTGATGCAGACGTTTAGACGGACAACAACTGGAAAAGTTCTGGTGTTTAGAGGTCATTTCATAACTAAGCTCATGCAGTCAGGCTGGTGGGAAACCACAGCGGTACTGAGGTTTGTTTCGGTGTTTCTAACTTTGTAACTCAGCGGCTGCAGGTTCATTCACTTTTATTGCTTTCCCACTTTTACGTCTGTATTTTGAATATCTAAAGTCTTTGTTTTTAATTGTTCAGAAGAGAAAAACTCTTTAGAAATAAAGCAGTTATTAAGAGGTGAGCTTTGAATCATTTGACCTTTAAGTGATACCGTAGAGGAGTTCTCACTGCTGCTGCATGCTGTAGATATATCAGTTTGACCACATTTAATAAATGTTTCTAGCCTTTAGTCGTCCTTAATGCAAACAGTGGAAGCAGATATAAACAGCAAGACTACGCTGAAAGAAAACAACCTCCTAATATGATCAAATTTGTCTTATTTAATGTCGTCTTGTTATTCAGCAACACATGCGTCACCTCCAAAGTTAGATACGTGTGAACAGACGGCGTCCTCCTGAAGGGGAACTGGGCCTGAGATGTTGTAAATAACTGCACTTAGGCCCAACAAAGAGCTTCCCCGAGCTTAGCTCCCCGAGATCGAAAGTGGCATTACGCAGCCAGTAAGCAAGCGAGCAAGTTTTACAAATAACATGTTCGGCAGTCTGTGGGTGTGAAACATTTCGGGTTGGTGGATATTTTCCTTTTTATTGAGCTTGTACCGTAATGAGTTCTGCTGCAATGGGAACAAGAACGGAGCAGAGAAGCTGACACAAGGGGGACGAGAGTGCTGAGCAGTGTTTTCTCTGTATGTAAAACATGAGAGGGAATATGAGTCACGCTTCCTGCTTGGCTGCTTCTTCAGTTTAAGTATAGAGGTGTGAGATTGAGGACAACTTATTCTAAGCAGTGGATACTTTGCAAACTTCATGATAAAGTGGTAGAATCTGTTCTGACGTGTCGTTTCTGAAGCTGATCGTAGAGTGTGATGTCTGTAGATGTACGACGGCATCAGCAGGACTGGACTGGACGCTTTCCTGCTGGTTAAACACAAAAGCTTTTTAGTTTTTTTTTCCCGGCTCACGGGATCGCCACCCTCCTGCTCGAGATCCCCTAATAAATCAACCATCACTGATTTATTAGTGAACAGCGCTCTGTCGGGACCTGGAAAAAACAAACCGGCTTCTGTGTGGCTTTTCTCAAACGCTGCTTTTATCTGGAAGATCATGGAAGTCAATCATTTATCACATCTGCTCTCTATCTCATACACGCAGGATGCCCTCGCTTGGTTTTTTTTTGAAGAACTCACACAAGCGTCCTTCCGACTTAGCGAGCGTACGATTTATTCAACAGTACTTTGTCTGGAAAACACAGATCATCGGATCAGTCATTTATCATGCACTCTGTCTCCTCCACTCTCACACTGGATGCCATCAGAATTCATAGCAGCTGATTGTACAACTTCACGGGGTTCGTCACGTTTCCTCTCTCTTGGAGTGGCTGGTGCTCATGTTCAGGAAGCTAAAATGCCACGGCGGGTTTATTTATTTTGTCCCACAGTCAAGTCCTGCCTATAAGCCTCTGCTGTTATTGTTTGTTTCTGTCTGTCACCAGGTAGGAAAATGTTAAAACTCAATTTACGGCACAAAGAACAAACAAACCAGGGATTTCTTCTGTCTTTCTTGTTCCCTAAATAGTTTTGATTGTTGTCCGTGAAGATTCTCAGTCATCCAGGTCGTGGTTCTTCTCGTGGATTGTAGCAGCTGGACTCGCTTGAGTTCCTTGAAGACGTTTCATCCAAGAGGCTTCATCAGCTCTGACTGACTAGTTGGGAGTTCCAGATATCCTTAAGGATCCATTAACACCTGAGTTCCGGTTTCAATTGGGGGTTTGTTGCTCCTCCCCCTCGTTATGTAGGTCGTTAGTGCTCCCCCTGCCACAGTGGGGTTCGTTAGGGGCAGGACCGAGAACTGATGAAGCCTCTTGGATGAAACGTCTTCAAGGAGCTCAAGCGAGTCCAGTTGCTACGATTAGTCCACGAGAATAGTCTTGGTTGTTGTTTGGTTCCTTTCAGGAAAGCGCGACAGCACTTAGAAACGCGAGGGGTGGCTGAAAAGTTGCCTGTTCCCACTTTAAGTTCGTTTTTCGTACCTTTGTTGCTGAACTTGAGCGACAAGCCGAAGCCACTTGAGGCAGTAATAATGTCAACAAACAGCTTGACCTCAATCCATTACTTTTCACTTTCTGCTGTTACTACTTGAGTTTGGTGTCCCCTGATTTTCTGCTCTGCAGGGCACGCTAATTTTCTTCATTTTACACGAGCAAAGACAAAAAATAATTGCCTGGTTTATTGATATGACAACAGGGGGTGCGACGGGTCAGACAGACGGCGCCTATTAGGAAAACCCTGGAGAGCAAAACACATCCTGTCGCGTTCTTACGCTGCATATTTATGACGGATAATTTTAGTTCAAAGGTGTAATTTTTCCCTCCAGGTTGACGTGGTGGTGTCAGTGTCAAATGAAGCATCACCTCCCCGATCGACTGTCTCGGTTGTTTAACCTGTTAAATGATACTGCAGTATAGTTCAGGTATATATGTTTTTAAATGTTGCACAGGAAAAAATGCAGTATTTTCACTTGAGAAAACTTCAGTCAGTTGTCTGGACTGTTGTAGATCCATTTGAATATATAAAACTTTAAGCTCTCATTTAAAGGGCAAAAACTGTTTCTAACTTTTGTCCATTTGGCCAAAAACAACATTAAAACCATTCGAGGTGTCAGAAAAGTTCCAGGACTGGTGTCACAGAAGATAGATTTCAACCCCAAACTACAAACTTTCCCCTTCAGATGATCAAGCAGCACGTCTACAAACAGATCCTGCGGCGTTCGCTTCGTTCAGAAGAGGCGAGAGTTGTGTCTGGACCATAGACTGTATAAAAGATGGACGTAGCAACCGGCCCTGAAAAATGAAG
>NW_007578961.1:15833-17751 GCF_000690725.1 Stegastes partitus | reverse complement strand
GGTAGTAATTAAAATCATTCTGTCTAAACAAGGCCTGCAGGACGAACACACCGGAGAGCGCCACGTGTTACAACTTCATCAGCTTCCCTCAAAAGACAGCTGTGCTGCAGGAGTAAGGTTGCCATCTTTCCAACAAAAAACCCCCTCATGTACCGCGGCAACAAATCTCCTCTGAGCTTCACTTGCCTGTGACCACCCAGTCCTGCGGGACGGCGTCAACCCTGGCAGGAGATTACCATAAACCTTGAGCCACATTCATTCACAGCGCAAACAGAGAGGCACCGGAAATGAGGACACACACACACACACACACACACATTGGCTTTTCAGAGCTCCATTGTCTTCCTGGATGCTGGCTGTTGAGATAAACCCCGTATAGAAGGGAAGGGTGTGTGTGTCGTCGGTGATGAGAGCGGCAGTAGTGTTGGTGGGATGCACGTTGTTTTTTTTTTTTTTTTTTCCTCCTCCTGAGCCACCGGTGCCAGATGCTCGCGGTGTGCCAAAGACAGCCACGTGCCACCCGGCCCTCCTCCTCCTCCACCGCCGTCCTCTGCCAGCTTGACACAACCATCTGCGCGTCGGCTTGGCAGCCTCTCCCTCCAGTCAATTTACATTCTTGCGCGATTCTCATTCCTTCCCATTTGTGCCCTCGAGGGAATGTGTCAAGGTGTTGGAGTCCAAGAAGTCCCTTGAGGATGCCTGCGAATGAGCTCAGCAATTTGTAATTCCTAAACTCTACCCCGAGCAGTCTGTATTCTATTAACATTTATTAAAGCATATCAAAGACCTGAGAGGAAGCACTGGGGAAAAAAAAAAGAAGAAGAAGCACTCTGTTGACGCCGTGCGCTGACATCGCTGAGATTTTCAGGAGGTGTGCGGCTCTATCTGTCTACCTTGAGTTTGACATCACCCAGAGCCAAACTTGGTCATTTTCTTTTTTTTTTTTTTTATTTCTTGAAGTGTGATTACATTTTCTGTGATGTGCTGCAGATAGACTCATTCCATTCTGGACTGTGAGAAAATATATCTTTGTAGAAATAGGCCTTTTGTTCATTTCATCTTTTTTTTTTTTCTTTCATCTCTGCAGAAATTGAGGTACAGTTAGACAATCTTGGACAGTGCAAGAGCGAACGTAAGAGAACAATTCGGCAAGAAAAACAACAGATGGCGAGGCGTGCGAGGCGGGAGGGAAGCCGCGGCGTATTGTTTTCGGGGTAAAAAATTAAATCAGAGGTAATAAAGGAAGCATAATGCAAACTGATCTGTGATCACATGTTATCTCTGAACTTTCTCCTCGTGTTTCCCTCTCCTGCCATACCTCATTGTCTTTCTCAAACCAATTAGTCCTGTTTCAAATTGTTCAAGTAGTTTTTATTGCCAATCAGATAGCCGTCATGCCCCGGAGGTCTCTGTTTAATATTTTATCCGCCGCCGCTGCTGCTGCTGCTGCTGCTGCTGCGTGGATACCATCGGCACAGATTCCTCATTTCATTTTAAGCTCTCGTTTAAACCCTGCCGCTCAGAATAGAGGCATCAGAACCCGGTCTAAATAATGATGATGACATTTACATGACTAATTGATGATACGGTACCATTCCAGCTCGTTCTTTTTGAACAACACGCGAGTGATGAGAGCGCTAATCCGCGCTGATGTCGGGATCAGAATCGTGCAAATTTAGAACAGTGGTATTAGCCGGCAGGGATGTACTGTAACTGGATGTTCGGAGGGCATGCGCTGTCGGTCGTCGAGGAAGTGAGGACGTGAGGGCGTGAGGGCTTCCTGTGTTCTGGAAACCGGAGTTTGACTTCATGTTGTGTTCTCCGCTGCACGTTGCTCTTATTAGCATGTTGCTTATGATCTGTGTAAAAAGGCTGCATTCCTTCTTTTTCATTTCTTCTGTGTGTGTATGAGTTAAAT
>NW_007578961.1:10135-14764 GCF_000690725.1 Stegastes partitus | reverse complement strand
TTCACAAAATGATCTGCCCCCAAAAACCCTCTAAAATCGTGACTACATATAGATCAAATTAAACAGAAGGGTTATAAATATGTAAAACAACGCACGACTTGAACGTCAAACTATATTTTCTATAAAAAGCTGTCTGTCAAAGTTGTGTCTTCGGCTGCGGTTTTTCATAAACCTCATTAAATCAGGCGATATCACGGTCAGCACATCCCCGAGGACCTCTGTTTGTCTTCCTGAATGCAGCATTACCACACATAGGCTGGTTAGTTTACAACTTTTTAATATTTTAGACGAACAACGTCAATATTCCTATATGGTCGCAGCTGGACCACGTCAACACCGTCGGGTTTTTTAAACCATAGTGGATTGAATTTAAACCTTTTAGTGATGTTATTGAGACAGCTAGCCACTCAGTGTGCAGTGTGCAGTTGGAGGGAAAATATTTCCCCTGATGTCATATTGTTAAGACTAATGTCTAAAAGCAATTTAACTCAAGTGTAGTTTGGGTGAACTGACCCTTTAAAAGGCCCAGCAGGGGGATGCTGTGGTGTGTTTGGGGAGAAAAAGTAAAAAAATATCATGAATAATTAACAATAATCATCCCACATCTGCTGACAGCATCTATTTTTATTAGTCCATGTGTTATTATTTGCTAATCTTTGAAAATTCATTCAACTTAAAACACTGCAACAACCATAAAATGTGTTTTTATTGTTCCTCGGATGCCTGCTGCTGTTTTGGTCGTTGATTTAATGATTAGAAGTCGTGTTTTATATGTTATTATGGGAATATTTAAAACACTTAGTGTGGCAGAAAAACAGTTCAGACTGGAGTAAACGGATCAGACCTTTACAGTAACAGAATAATAACAATAAATGTCCGTTTCTGTCAGATCCTGATTGAAACTGTCTCGGGGATAAATTATAATTAAAAGTAGCCGAGTGTTGTCCGACGTGTCTCGCCTTGTGCGCTCATATGTATTCCGCCGCTGTCTGACGCTGCAGGTATTTAATAAACTCAGAGAAAAAAAAAGTCGTGCAAACAGCTGAAAGCCACAAACCAACCTTCAGAGCGCGTCGACGTTTTGTCAGAAGCCAGACGACAATAATTATTGGTGAGTCTGGTTGAACTGTTACAGACTTCAAAGCTGCATTTATGAAGAGATTTAAAGTTGTGATACAGAAGAGCAAAGGAGACAAAAGTCACCATGAAGGCGACGACACGTTAGCTGTGTTTTTGGACGTCAGTGTTGGGGCTGAAAAATGAGAGTTGGCATCCATGGTTTGGTTATTTATATACATCGTTATTAACCCTACTTAGCCTTATTCAGGACCTTCATGTTGCCGTACATAGAAGGTCGCTCAGGATCCATCGAACCCCAAGAAAGAATATGTGCAAAATATAAAAAATTTTATAAATTGACATAGTTTTGGTTCCAAATGCATGACAAATGTCTCTCTTTTAATATTTAAAAAAAAATCTTCAAAAATGAAAAAACACTGCGTGTCACCTAAACCAAATGGCCAAAAGACCCCAAAAGTCATGAACAGGGTTAAAAATGCATTTTGGAAATACAGTCGTGACTCAATAATCTGACCCTTAACAATCCTAAACCTGCTATCCGACAGGTTTTTAGGAAAAACCTACAGAACCCATAAAAACAGTCTTAACATAGCGACAGCCTTGGATTCTGACTCCAACATGACATTTAATGTCACCAATCAGGATGACGGCGTATCATCTGACTGAACAATCCCACAGATTGGCTACGTTCACACTGCAGGACTTGATGCTCAATGAGGATTTCTTTGTGACTTCCTTCACGTTTCCAGTTCAATGCGACTTGTATGTGATCTGCTGTGTGAACTTCATACGACCCAAAAGTGTCCCGCATGCGCAGAAGAGGACACGACGACGTCACACGCAGCGAGCGTGCTCAGTGTGAAGTAAACATGGATGGTAACGGTGGAGCGTATCTGCCACTCCCCCACCGCCACCGATGGAGGAAACAGAAGTGTGAGCGCTAACTAAACTAGCATCAGCAGCCAAGTACTGCCTGTGTGTTCTGGACACTTCCACCCCGTCAGAGCGCTGCACCGGGGTGGAAGTGTCCCCTGACCGCACCGAGTATTCAGATATTGATCATTAATTGGGCCTGAATATCCAGAGAGCAGAAAGTTCTATTGGGACCAGCCCTACTAGTTATTATAACAACTATGAACAATAAATATTAACAACTAATGATCCTTCCAGCATCAAGCCCTCCTCATATCTGGACCTCCGTCTTGACAATCAGACAGCCTTGCTATCTGACATAAAAGAAGGTTTTACATTTAGTGTCGGATTATCGAGTCACGACTGTATCGTCCTGCTAATCCCCATTTTTAAGAAATGTATGATGACATCTCTTTGTTCTTGTTTATTTGGACACAGTTACATTTTTATTACCACCTTTCCATATATTTCTCCGCTAGACCATCAACTACACGTGTTTGCTCGTGTAGATGATTTATTTGTCTTTTCTGTGATATCTGTTCAATCACACGGCACGAAGAAACTAAATTATCCAGCAATCAGCTGAATCAAAATTAACACGACTCTATGGTTTATTTTTTACAGTAATTACCTTAAATTTGGCTCATTTTTATCCGTGATCTTTCCGCACCGCCTCCCATCCCAACTCCGCTGATTGTGAACTAAAGGAAACCGTCAGTGGGTGAAGTAATCGTTCTTCACATGTGTGTGATGTGTAGCGTCTGAAATGAGAGCAGAAAGCAGCGGCGGGAGCTTCAGTACAGTAATGAGCAGTAGTTTGACATTAAGTTTATGGTGGAAAAGAGAAGCATGCAGTGACTGATTGAGGAAGGAAGAGCCCATCCTGAAGTGCATTTAAAGTCGATTTTCTCACGCGCGTCCACAGATAAATCATGTTCTGAGCTGTACCTGAGAAACCTTTGCTTCTGTTGTTTTTGTGTGTTCTTTGGAAGTTTTGTCTTCTGGGTTGTTCTTGGTGAGAGCAGAGGAGTCGCTGGTGGTGGCTACCGGTTTAATTTATATATATATATAGTTATTTTTGTTTTAACGAGTTTTATCATCTTGAGGTTAAAAACTGAACCATTAAAGACAATCCTACTTCCAGCAGTTTGACTTGTACAAGTATGTTAGAATAAGGCTCTATTTTAAAAGGGTTTGTTTTCTTGTCTTTCAGTAATAGTTTTATTCATAAACCTCTTGTTGCAGAGACGCTTTCTTCAGCATCCGAGCGTTGGCACGTTAATAAAAAAACATGCGTCTTCCTACTTTGGTGGAGACGCTGCACCAAATTGCAGCGTTGTTGGTGAAGTTATTCCGTTTTGCCCTGAAGCTTTGTGTGCGCTGCCTTCCTACCGCTGGGTTTGAGGCATTAGCATTCATTCTGAGCTGCGTCTCTGGCAGACTAAGTGAGGTATCCAGCCATATGCTTTCATACGTCTTCATCAACTCCTGATGAATATATTTTGCTCTTTAGCGGCTAAATGCTTTTGTGCTCTACCTGCCTGGCAGCTGTTTTTGTTTTTTTTCTAGTGTGAAATTTATTTTGTTTTCCCATTCGGTGAGGACGCAGCGATGAAGCAACAAAAAGGAGACTTAGTGCAGTAGATGGCTAATATGACAACCTGCGAGGAATCTCATAGAGTTAAAATGCTGAATGAATGTATCGGCATCTCTGTCTGAGCCCTGAACACTGACCAAAGGCCTCCGAGCTGCATCGTCCACATCTGTAGCTCGAAACTGGACGAGTGAACGCTGACATTGAATTTAAAGGTGCAGGCTGCCTCCCTGTTGTTTCAGGTCTCCCGAGGCGTGCTCGTCTGCAGCCGCCTTGACCTTTCATGACCTCAGGCCTCCCCCTGGTGGAGGCCAGCGGCTGCTCGCGTAGGTTAAAAACACCCACGACCCCCGTGTCCCCCCACCGCCGCCGCCGCCTCAGAGACGCTGAAGGCTGGCGGACCTTCTGTCGGGGTGCAAGCAGAGGCCGATGTGGGACTCCTGTCTGGTGACACCTTGTCCAGACCAGCTGCTCAGAAACTCAGTGTAGAGGACTTAGTGTATACGCAGACCTCAATAAATAGACGAATAAAGCAGTTAAAGTGTCTTCAAAATAAACCCTTTTCTGTTTAAAATCAGTCATTAAAAATGTCTAATAATCATCAAGTTGGATTGAAATTCAACATTTTATCCTGGTTATTTTACTTTTTTTAAAAATCAGGATAGCTGGTTTGCCCTTCTTAAGAGTTGTCGTGTGGGTTTGTTTGATCAATCTCTGGCTTCAACCCGTCATGAGTCGCCTCCTTCACCTCAGACGTAGTAACTCTACACATTGGTTGCATAAAAATACTGATTAGCTGTTGATAAACCAAATAGTAGGTGCCTAAAGTTAAGCCTTACCCATATGTTTACAGAAAATGGGGAATATTCAAATGAAATGTTTTCTCAAGGTCGTTTTTCAAATCCCGTACAACTAAACTCATTCTTATCTGTATTTTGTGGTGCAGTAGGAGATGCTGTCAATCTGAATGAGTGTCCATCTTAAGAGATTAAAGGCATAATATGACCCTTTCACAGCCTCATATATGACTAGTCGGCTGGAAA
>NW_007578961.1:0-9237 GCF_000690725.1 Stegastes partitus | reverse complement strand
CTGTGTATGTACAGCAACATGACAATAAACCTGATGTGATTGATTTGATTTGACGGTGCCGTGTGGGACATTCGTGAGCCGTGTCACAGCTTCCCATTCACCGTCGTGGATAGAAAACAGAAGCATGGAGTGTGTTTTGGCGTTGAATGTGTCTGACCTCCTCTGTCGTTTGAATGAAGGCCGTTTGCAGGACGGAGAATTCGTCATGTTGTAATCACACACAAAGTGAATACAAAACACGTTAATAAGAACTCCACGGGGTGCTTCACAGGATTCATAAATCCCGGCTCTCCGCATTCTCGTTGGCCGACAGCAGCAACGAGCTCCGAGAGAAAATGTAAAACAAGGATGATAAAAAAAAACACAAAACATCTGTGCTCAGCAAATCATTTCCTTTGACAGAAAATAAAAGTGAGAACTTCTTCGTTTTCTCCCCGGATGACAGCGCGCTGAGAAGCCACTGTTACTCAGAGCTATTGAACCATTTTCTTAGACCTGCAGAGGTTGTTGTTGATGTTTTTGGCACTTAATTAGAGAAGCTGATGTTGCCTCTGAAATTTAGTGATAAAAAGTTGATGGCTTTTGTTCGCATAAAGCTTTCTCGCCGCCATAACCTACCTCTCCCCACGCCGCGGTCTGTCATCCAGCTCAGCAAGCAGAGTGTTGTTTTATGTCTTTAAAGTTATCTTATATCACATCGCTGTGTTGGGGATGGCAAAGAGCACAGTGTTCTCTCTCTAGTCGGATCTATTTATGAATATATAACACCGTGTGCTCTCAAACATCCTCGCCTCCACTCTCCCGCTATATGCAGCCTCGTCCCGGATCCGTCCTCTCTGCTTTGACCCGCAGGTTTTCTCACCATTTAGACTTGTAACGCTATCGATTCGTATGTAAACAGGATGTGGTTCCCATTCTCCCATGGTGCAACCTCACCTTAACTCGCGCGTCGATACGTCGATGCTCTCTTCCCAGACTTCCACGGCGCACGGCCAAGGAATTGATATCCAGCAGGGGTTAAATAAACACCTATAAATACACAGTAAATGTACATGTGCACAAGCGTAATTGATCCGTGCGTTTCACGTTTTTTTAATCCGTTAGCCACCACATGCTAAAGCGCTATGTGGAAATCAAAGGGGTGTTTGAATGGACTGGACGACTCGTTATGTATAAGTTATAGTGGAGAACATGTTCTAGCTCCTTGGAGGCCATGCAGTGATGTATACGCTTCTTTATTTCTTTCTTATTCATTTATTTATTAAGAACAACATATTGGGGGAAAGAATACATGAGGATAAGAAGCAAAAACATCCCGAGTCTAGTAGAAAGAACACATCCAAAATACACCTTAAGGCGTCTTTTTGGATATTTAGTCATCAAGTACTACTGCGTTTACATGTTTAAATATAGAACAAATTCAGAAAACTCTTAATTTAAGTCATCAGCTGTTCCTTGATACCATCAGTTTTTAGTCTTTTTTGTTTTTTGTACCCATTAATCACAACACAAACGTATGGAATCGTTCAGCCTTTTGTAAAATCCAAACAAGTTTCCTTCTCAAAACCTCCTCATCAGCAAACTTTCCACTTTTAATCCTCTTTATATTCTGAAGGTTTTCATTGAGGATTTTGTTCATGTATCATTCATAGCCTGATTTATAGAACATTTTATTCCTAAAATCATAGCAAACATTGATTTTTCTTCTGGCTGTTGAGCGTGTTGTTTTTGTTTTTGTTTTTTTTAGATTCATGTTGCAATAACAAAAAAAAAAAGAAAAGGGATATCTGAAGTCCCTGCTGTAAAAACCTTTTGGCTTTTGGCTTTGAGATCGGCCTCATCCAGTGTTCAGATTTATGTTCTGGAAATTTATGCACATTTGGGATATTTTTAGATTTTGCATATTTGAATATACGTTTTCAGAAAACGTCGACAAAATCATGATTACTGTTTTGGAAGTAATCAACTGGCGATGTTTACGATGTAGTACACATTCTTATCGTAGAATTACTGTAAAGTTTGACTCAATAAGTCAAGTAGCGTCTAAACTTTTCTGACTGTCGCCCCCTGGTGGTTGTATGTGGTAGTATTAAATGACCCTGGTGTTCACACACATGCACTCTGCTGCCTGGAGGCAGTTTTGATGTTTTATTGTTGGACATTTATGGCACTAGAGAGCTTATATAGATTCACTACAATACCATCTACAGATGTGTCTGTATGTACGAGACACGTGTGATCTAATCGTGACTCGATAATCTGACCCTTAACAATCCTAAACCTGCTATCCGACAGGTTTTTAGGAAAAACCAACAGAACCCATAAAAACAGCCTTAACATAGCGACAGCCTTGGATTCTGACTCCAACATGACATTTAATGTCACCAATCAGGATGACGGCGTATTATCTGACTGAACAATCCCACAGATTGGCTACGTTCACACTGCAGGACTTGATGCTCAATGAGGATTTCTTTGTGACTTCCTTCACGTTTCCAGTTCAATGCGACTTGTATGTGATCTGCTGTGTGAACTTCATACGACCCAAAAGTGTCCCGCATGCGCAGAAGAGGACACGACGACGTCACACGCAGCGAGCGTGCTCAGTGTTTATGGAAGTAAACATGGATGGTAACGGTGGAGCGTATCTGCCACTCCCCCACCGCCACCGATGGAGGAAACAGAAGTGTGAGCGCTAACTAAACTAGCATCAGCAGCCAAGTACTGCCTGTGTGTTCTGGACACTTCCACCCCATCGGAGTGCCCCCTTGTGGTGGAAGTGTCCCTTAACCATGCTGAATATTTGGATGTTCATCATTAATTGGGCCCAGGAAGTTCTATTGGGACCAGTCCTACTAGTTATTACAACAACTATGAACAATAAATATGAACAACTAATGATCCTTCCAGCATCAAGCCCTCCTTGTATCTGGACCTCCGTCTTGACAATCCGACATAAAAGAAGGTTTTACATTTAGTGTCGGATTATCGAGTCACAGCTGCTCATCTGAAAGCTGCTTGTGCTGCATTTTTCCTCCTGCCGTCTCCTTCTCGTTGCAGCTCCTCCTACCTTTGATGATAATGAGACGCTTCACTTTCCTTGAAGCGTGTTTCTAAATTGAAGAAGTCAAGTTCATTACGCAAATGTTCACAGGACCGGGATATCTTTCCATACCGCGCTTAGGCTACAGCTGTCCTAGATACACCGTTAAGCCATTCGCTGCCTGCTCAACGGCAGTCCGGCAGCTCCGTCTGACTGCTCGCGCCGCCGCCGCCGCCGCCGTTTGCTCTGCTGCGGCAATTCTGATGCTTATCATCAATTTCAGTTTGGAGCTTTTTTTAATGGCTCGGTCTTATTTCGCGCTGAAAGGTGGATTATATGCATTATTCACATTCTAATATTGCAGTGATATTACAAATCCTCCCCGTCTCCCCCGCATGCACCCACAGCCACAAACACTCTCCCCACACACACACACACACACACTCTCGCCTCACAGTGATAAAATATGTGCATACTGTTTACAGCTTCATAAATTGAGGATGCAGACTCAGACATAAAAGATTACATAAAGCAATTCCTTGTGGTTATTTTTCTCGCTTCATTCTCCTCACATGGAAATGAACTGCAGAGATTCTCTCCCCGTGTGGCTGCGCGAACCTCCGACTCGCTCGCCAAGCCGCGGCAGAAAGCATTACGCACGGCGTACAACAGGAAAGCACAGCGAGGAGCCGTGGGCAGGGAAGCCGGCTCTTCCCTGTCGGTGTGCAAAAAGAGAGAGAGAGAGAGAGAGAGGTGCAGCACGGCACTCTTGTAACCGAAAGGCCTTGGAGGGCCCCCAAAGCAAGAGGAAGACTTGACTAGCTGACCGCAATCTATTATTAAGCAGCGGATCAAAGCCGAAGGAAGATGAGGGCATCTGCAGGACTGCTGGGGTCGACAGAGTTCATCTCAATGGGTTGGAGGTAAAGGCGAGAGAGAGAGAGGGAGGGAATTTATTCATTTTACAACGTGGTGTTGAGTTGTAGCTGGTTGGAGGAAGGGGTTGGAAGGAAACAGCAACTTTTTTTTTGACCTTTTGGTGAGGGTTTGCTGTGGCTCACATCGTCTTTTGTTTTTATTTGTTTTCCTGTAAACCACAGAGGGGGTTAAAATCCTTCCTGAATTCTCACGTCCGCTCTAAGAGTCGTGAAGGCGGCAGGTACAGATGTTTGTAATTCGAGCATGTTGGCGCTGTGGTTAGCACCTACCTTCAAATGACAGCATCACAGGAGTTCAGCAGCCTGGACGGTATTTAGATCAGGGGTCTCGAACTCCGGTCCTCGAGGGCCGCAATCCTGCAATTTTAGATGCTTCCTTCTTCCAACACACCTGATTCAAATGATCCGGATCGTTATCACGCTTCTGCAGAGATTGATGATGAGCTGATCGTTTGAATCAGGTGTGTTGGAAGAAGGAAGCATCTAAAACTTGCAGGATTGCGGCCCTCGAGGACCGGAGTTCGACACCCCTGATTTAGATGTTGCGCAGACAAACACTTCTTCAGTATTGGTTGAAAATGCAGAAGCCTGCAGCAACAAACGGAGCATCTCTGGATTTGCATTCAGCCAGATTTCTTCGTGCTGTTCGTACTTAAAGCAGAATAACATCCCAACAGGACGGAGAGATTTAAATTAAGAGTGAAGATAGAGGATGAAATTGAGAGAATCTGTCATCGGTTTGTGTGATATTGGACGGAAAGATTGAGCGGTTAGCTTTAGGAAGAGAGCTGCCGCCATAAAAGTAAATAAAGCGCGTCTGTGTTTTCGGTGGCTTTCGCTGTATACACGCTCGGTTTAAGGTTTCCAATGATTTTATAAGTCCCCCGTGTGCCCGAACCCTTAAAAGAAAATCTAATTGGCGTTGCCAGAAACAATAACATCAATGACAGATTATGCGGCAGGAACGCAGCGTTCTCCGCGAACATCTGGCGAACACCTGTCGTCTCCCGCCGCATCTCTTTATTGCAATAAATAGAACAGAACATTTTTTTTCATCTCGGGTTACGGCGAGTCAAAAGCAACTTTGAAAAGAGGTAAACAAAAGCGTGCTGGGTTTTGAGACTTGCCAGGAAAACTATGAATCCACGTTTTGATCTCTTATTGCGCTGTTTATTCTTCGTGCCCTCTCTCGGAGGTAAAATATCCATTTTTGGAATCAATCAAGAGAAGCTGTTTCAGATTATATCAGTAAGGAGCGCTGCCAATACCCCATTATAGAAAGAACAACATCGGGCTTGTTTATGGGCATATTTTCCCAGTTAAATATTAGCTTTGGCTCCTTTTTTACGACTCGGCCTGATGTCTCCGGACCAGCTGCATTGTTAATCAGGCAGGTGTGCAGAGACGGCGCGCTCGGCTGTAACCTTTATGCCCCTCGTGTTGACACAACGGAATCAATAAGTTAATACAAAATACAGGAAATATAAGGGCAGGAAGTCACAGTCCACCTGCCCGTGACCTTTTAAGAGAATTCCAGGAATGCGGAAAACACCTCATGCAGGATCGCCGAGGCTACAAACGGAGAGAATCGAACAAAGAGGATCAAGCTGAAGCAAAGCGTTGCATCACGACGCTGGCGGCTCCTTAAAACACCCCCTTTTTTGCTAAATAGACTTGTTTGTCCGCCAGGGGGTCCTGTCAGGGGCTCAGATGCCATTAAAATTTGATGGAGCTCGATGGAAGTAACCTTTAAGGCATCCCACTGCTGCGCACTCCCAGGTGACCTTTTCCTTTTAGCCGGACTCCTCCCTTCAGCAGCTAACTTGTCCTGATGCCGGCTGGACAAGGTGTGCGCAGTGAGATTCACACTCGGACACAAATTGACTTGAGCTGCAACAGGGAGAGACTTTACATCTCACGTTACCGCCGTTCGTTTACCAATTTATCCTACAAAACCTACGCCGCACGTGCTTCAGGAATGTTTTTCCGCCTCCTCGGCAGAAACCGACTTCCATTTATTTCATTGTCGAAACAAACAAAAAAAAACCTGCAGAGACTGGAGATGCTATTTCATTACATTAAAGATTTCTTGTTTTTTTGCCGTGCAACTGTTTTAAAAACTGCTCCCAGGATTCTGCTCGTGGGACTTCAGTTCTATTTGTTTCCAGACTCACCTGTAGAATAACAACCTCTTTTGCATGCCGGAGTGCTCTCGAACGCATCGCCCTGGGGAGTCTTGAAAACGGTGGTGGCTAGCAGCAGCAGCAGCAGATGATGATTATGATGTAGCTTTGATAACAGATAAAGGCAAGAAATGATTCATTATCGTAGTTTGAAACAGTAGAAATCGAAGTAAAAATTAAATTAAAAACCCCGGGGAAGTGGTCAGCAGCAATGTTTTTATTTTATTTTTATTTTTTTGGCCGTTTACAGCTTGTGGGCTAAAAGGGTGGTTACATGTTGGATTTATTTCCTCTCTATCTTCCAGTGGCTCCATTATGACACCAGCGCTACATCTAGAACACGTGTGAGACAGGCCACCATCAGCAAATGGACATTCTGCCATTACTTTGCTTCGTCCGTAAATGTGTGAGGCGATGAGATGAAGCAGCGCTCCGAACAACACCACAAGTACGTTGTTTGTCCTTTTTCCTCTGGAACAGCACAGACATTTTCTGATCCGTTGTCCTTATACACAGGATAATTTGTCCTTTACACTGCGCTGTGTTTAGGTCAGGTTTGGTTAGGGTTAGGTTGAGAAACACATGGTTTAGGTTTAGTGAATAAAACTGTGGGTTAATGGAACATATTGGTGAGTTAACCCTTGTGTTTGAAATTCAGATCCCCACAAATCAAATTAAACTTTCAAAAACAATCCTAGCTGATTGTTTCTGCTAGAATTTGTTGGTGAGAAACAAATAATGTTCATCAGATTTATTACAGCTCTGCATCCGTCTCCACATCTGCTGTTTGTATGACTCATGAGCTCGTCATTGTATAAATGTGTAAATATCTGTATAGGAAACTAACATCTATGTATGACTACGAGTGCCATCACTTGTTCCGTAGTGATCCTAGACTAAAGGAGATCTGAGGCAAAGTGGTCGTCGTAGTTTGAGGTGGAGGACAAACATCTGGATGGTTTGTCGTCTCCACAACTAGGCTGCTGTATGTTAACATTTAGGTTCATAAAATAACAAGATTTATTTAGGTTGGGTACTAAAGAATATTTTTCCCAGTTTCATAATACTAATGATTTTTTTTTTTTTTTTTCAAATCTCACAAAATGATGAAAGATTTGCCTCGTCCACAGGTGTCAAACTCAAAAAAACAGTGAGCCAAAATAAAAAAAAAACTGGGACTAAGTCTCGGGCCAGACTCGATATTTATTTTTAAAAAAAGGGACTACAGTTGGTCGTGGTTTCCCGTCTCTCCAGATGTATAATGATAAACGTTTTCACATGGAAACAAACTTAAGTTTTGCTTAAACATTGAATGTGGAACATAACATTATGAACACACGAGGAATCAAAGTTCAAATAAAATATACATCAGGGGAATTCTTTTCTTATTTTATTTAAATTAATAAAATAAAAAATCTCTTTTTATCTGTAACTTTTTGAGTTAATTTTCAATGGAAACCTTTTTTTCACAGGCTGACAACAAAAAAAAACTAAATTAAAAAGAAAATACATTTAATGATAAAGAGAAAATAATTTTTACCTAAATGTTCCCAGGGTGACTGGAAACAGGAGGTTGCTAATGAACACTTGCAGGTCTCCACTGACGTCCCAACGCACCAGCAGAGCATTCTGGGATGTGTAGTGTTAGTGGTGCATGTGCTATATTCTGATTGACCAGCTCTAATATACATTTAATGTTATCTTGCGGGCCAACTGTAATTACACTGTGGGACAGATTTGTGAGTTTGATACCTAGAAAACAAGATACAGCCGTTGCTCCTTGTAATAATGAACATCGGAGCCTAAAAGCAAAGATAATTAAATAATCATAAAGACAACACTAACTACTGCTATGAACGTGGACCTGACCTGCTGTCCAGCTCACCACATCTTTTGTTGACCCGTTCATCCACCACTAGCTCCTCCCACTGCAGACTTTGTGGCACTATGACAGCATCAACCCACCTCCTTGTTTGCCCCTCGTAATATATGCTCCAGCTACAGGAGGGTTTTTGTCACTTTAATGTACACGTGTGTTGTTTACGGACTCCTAGCTTCAGCAGGTCAAGTCAGGACTCTTCCTGCAGTGGTATTTATGAGACCAGTGCGCTTTGTTTTCCTGCAGAATGTGCTTTATTGTGCACATATTTTGAGAATAGGGAAAAGTTTGTTTTGAAATCTTCAATATTGGAGATGGTTTCTGAGCAGCACTGTGTTACCAACGTTTTCTTTTTCATCTACACGTCCCACTTCAACAACATAGCACTCTCTGCTTCAGCGGAGTCCCTGTTTGATTTCCCAGGAGACGCGCAGCACCTTACCGAACGATGTGAACACAATTACTTCAAGATTAATGTCACAAAACCGAAGATGTGATCACAGCACTCAGCTGAGATGTTACCAGACTTCTGCCTCCGCCGATCACGAGCCTCGTATTGCTTTCAAAGTGATGCGGCGTTTTTAAGTTGAACGTATGTGCAACGTTTAATACAACGCAGCTTAATCACATCAGACACAAGTTCAAGCTGCATCAATGAACGTGTTTACAATGAAAGAGGAACACAACCTGTTAACCACTTGTTGATTCCCGCTGAAGGGTCCTCGTCAGGCCTTTGGGACTGAGGCAGCACACAAGGATTCTCTTTTCTCTCCTGATGAAGGACTTCAATTTGTTTTCACTGTAATGGAGATAAATGAGGGCGCTGAGGCAGCCGAGCTCAGACGTGTTGTTGGCGTGTGTTGTTAAAGCGGCGACATGCGTGTAAAAGAACCACACGAGACCCAGAAATCTGTAGCCGTCGCATAGATAATTTGCACCGATAACTAAACTCTAAAGGACGTGATGATGACAAAACATGGGGCTGGAAGATACACTCAGCGGCCACTTTATTAGGTACACCTTGCTAGTACCGGGTTGGACCCCCTTTTGCCTTCAGAACTGCCTTAATCCTTGGTGGCATAGATTCAACAAGGTTCTGGAAACATTCCTCACAGACTTTGCTCCATATTGACATGATAGCAACACGCAGTTGCTGCAGATTTGTCGGCTGCATGATGCCAATCTCCCGTTCCA